>NC_133026.1:121877500-122032500 GCF_048771995.1 Taeniopygia guttata
ATGGGTTTTTTTCTTGTCCACTGATGTTGGCTTGAAGCTACCCTTGGAACAGAAGCTGTCTTTTACTATTCTAAAGTGAAAAATACCCTACAGTTTATTGTTACTATAACTCAATACAAATGCTCCAGAACGAAATCAGTGCAGATTCAGATGTATGAGCTAAAGATTACGTGGTAGGTTTTTATTTTGCACATTATTTCAATAGTTCTGAGCAGTGACTGCCTTGTAATTTGGGGGGGGAAACAGACAAACCAAAACAAATCATCTAAATACAAAATGAAGTAATGATGATGTATTAGTTATAGCAAAAAATTACAATTAAATTAGGCAGTTTTGTTAGTGGAAGAACTGAGAGAAAGCATGATCTGAAATGTCTGACAATAGCATTTATATTTTGAGGTAGTGTTCCACTGTGAATCATAATCCCATAATATATCTGCTGTGCCTAGCCCTAGTTTGTGGCATAGCTGAAACAAGGCCTATATAATGTGGCTCCAGAAAAAGATGTAAGATTAAAATGGCAATTAAAATAATTATTCTACTTGTAGTTACAAAACTTTGGATATCTGCTTAACCCATTGGGTGGGTGCTCAACCATTTTGGAAGCTCTGTGTATTTTGCATCTTTTAGAAGTAGCCACAAAATCACATAAGCTAGGAATGGAAACAATTTGTTAAATCACCTTGCACAGCCCCAATTCATCCAAAACTGCTCCTTATAGTGTACTCTGTGAAGTTTCATCCAGTTTAGATTTAAATTACTCAAGAAACGGGTCTCCTGGAGCCTCCCTTGAGAGGATGCTTTTAAAGGATTTTGAATCTTACCGCTAGAACATTTTTCTGTTCTCTTTGATCTTCATGTTCCTTCTTATGAAAGTAAGAGTTCTGTAAACACAGATAAAGACTATCTGGAGAGGAGAGTTGATACTTGTCAAGATGAGCCGACTTTATTTTCCACAATCTTGTATAGAAATGCCCCGATCTTCTTGAAAGTTAAGGCCTCCTCCCAAATTCTGGACTCCATCTAGTCCCAAAATGTAAAAGTTATTACAAGTTACTCTGGAATGTAGAATATAAAATTGTCTGATTTCATATAATTTCAGCAACAAAGAATAAAAAGTGCCTCACCCTACTGACAATTGTTTCTCCCTCCTCCTTTGATACCATGTGATTATAAAAGTGAAATATTTGCTCTGTTGCAAATGGTCAATGTCAAAATGCACAATGTTTATAATAAATTCAAAACTTTTTATGGCCTTCAGTTATGTCTCTAAAATACAGATATCCAAAGTTTTGTAACTACAAGTAGAGGAATTATTTTAATTGTCATGATTATATATTTTGTATTATTTTCCACCATAACCACATCAGAATAACTAGAGATTAAATGGCCTGTAAAACACATATATCACATTGACAAGCCTAATATTAACTATAAGAATTTGTATTTTTGCAATTTTTTCTTGACACACAGTCAAGCACCTTCAAAACACAGGCTTTGCATGTCTGTACGTGTAACTTTTTTTTTTTTGTTTTAATTACTGTGGTGAAATTAGGCAGAGAATCTATCCTAATGAAAATACTCCTACAGAATAGTCCTCACACAAAAGTGAGCCCTCAGGGGTGACTGGCTCATGTGACCAATAGTGTTTAACTAAGAAATTAACACTGATGTGTTAGTACAGGATAGAACTAGCTTGTTCTTTTAAAACACATTTTTAAAAGGATATGGACTTTTAGGAGAATGTATGGTGATATAAAAAGATACCACTGAAAATGAGAACAGAGATTCCCTATAAACTTTCCAGTTAGTTTATTGGTAGGCCACTTGCATTAACGATTTTGCATACAATATACCTATAGATTGAGAACATCATGAAAATGAGGAAACTTACTTACTTTTTAATATTTAAGCTTTTCAGAGAATCTTAAAACAAATCAGCTAACTTAGAACAACAGTGATAAAATACTATAGGACTTCCATAAATCATACAAGGAAAGACATTCTTAAGTAAAACACATGGTTTTGTTTTTTTTAAATATTGGTTACATTCTGGTTGTACCCAATGGGAAAATGCCTTCTTAGAAACCTATCCTCTTCTAATTTGGCTGGTCAGGTGAGAATTAAACTGGTTTTTGCCAAAACAATAATATTGCTGGTTTCAGCAAGGTTGCCATGAGTTCTATTAGGAATAGATACCATGTTTTATTGGCCCACAATGCTGTTGTTTATCATTGATATCTGGAAAGTTTGATAAATGGTGTGATATCAAACAATGTTTGATATCACATTGTTTGTGATATCAGTGATAGTAGTGAGGGGTTTTTGGTTCTCAGCAGTGTAGTACTACAACCAATGTAAAATGAAATGTAATTAAGGAAAAGAAATTATTTTTGAAATAATAAGACCTTTCTACAAAATATGAAGAAAAAACCAAACACAGCCAAGACAAACCAGGATCTAAGCTAGTATATGGCCACAGTAACATTGCAAGCACCTTTTGGGCAGGAAGGGTTTTTGGGGGTGTTTCAAAAATAGACAGAGATGAAATGAATGGGATTTTGCAAGAAAACCAGTTAAACTGTAGGAACCATCAAAGTGAAAGCTGGATTTCCTGCTGGCTTGGGGTCTGATGGGGAAAGTCCCTCAATAGTGGGTGATTTGTAAGCTCACATTATTATTTCGAACAGTAGGTTGCCTGCTCCCTGCTATTTGGAGTGAATTTAGTGTTCATAGACACAACTACAAGCTGTTTACTCTGAGTGAAGTGATAGGTGGTGTTGTTTAGTACTCCTGCACCACGTAGTGGGGCTGCTTTTTGACCCTTCTTCCATAACATGTACTTTCAGGTTTGAGCACCAGTAAGCTAGGTTGGTATATTAATTGCAGAGCTTCTTCCTAAAGAAAATCAGAGAACTGGGAGGGAGTGGGATCACAGCTTTCTGGGACCCTTTTTTTCTAAATCCTTCAGATTCTGGGGTGCAACATGTATTAGCAGAAACTCTGTGGTTTACATAGTGTTATTACAAAGACAGACATATCCTTGCTGCCTATGGTAATTTCAGAGATTTCATGACACACTTATTTGAACAAAGACCTTAAAGCTGATGGCCTGGCCAAAAATACTCTGCACCCTCAAATTCCCTACTTGTTTCCACAGAGAAATGGTGTTCTTCATTTCCTTTCCAAAGCTATGTATCACAGCATTGATGTTGAGCAATAACGAGCTGCTCTATTTCTCCCCTACCCCATATATAGTAGGCATTTCACAGAGACTGTTTATACCAGTTTAGAACCTGCTAGGGTGAGAAATACTATCTACGTTTAAAATTAATTATCAATATAATCTTCTGGTGTTTTGCCAGAACACAGATCTTCTTTTGCTTTTACCCCATATCTATTAATTATTATAATTGCTATTTTATTTCTTACACATATTTATCAAGTAGTTACCCACACTATCTCTCTGATGACCCTGTTAATATTGCATAAAATTCCCTTGATCAAATTGCTTAGGGTTTTTATTGGAATAACTCACCATTTCAATAAGACACAATTGTTTTAGAACAGATGGTGTGAAAAGTATATGGTGATAAGTCATTATTTGTTCAAAAAAGATTTTGTTGACACTAGTATTTAAACAGTCATGTAATATGCAGGAGTTAATTCAATGTCAAGGCATTAGAGCTCACTGTTTTAAATCCTTGTTTTCAGTTCAAAAGAAGAAATCTTGTAGGAGTGCTCAGTTTGAAGGCACACTAGAAAGCTGAATATTAAATAATTAGGCTTGGAAGAAAGGCCACCTGAAATTTATTTTAAATCATTCCTGGTCTGTCATGTTCTACCTTTCCTTTTAAAATATAATTTATAAACTGTTTCTATAAGAAATATTTCATAATTCTTTTAGTTAATTTATGTGTTTACTGGTTTATGAATATTGTGTGATGTTCTGTAAATCATTTAATTTTCCATTATTCCTTTAAGGGATTTTTGAGATCACTTTTTTTCTTTCTTTCTTTCTTTCTTTCTTTCTTTCTTTCTTTCTTTCTTTCTTTCTTTCTTTCTTTCTTTCTTTCTTTCTTTCTTTCTTTCTTTCTTTCTTTCTTTCTTTCTTTCTTTCTTTCTTTCTTTCTTTCTTTCTTCCTTTCTTCCTTTCTTCCTTTCTTCCTTTCTTCCTTTCTTCCTTTCTTCCTTTCTTCCTTTCTTCCTTTCTTCCTTTCTTCCTTTCTTCCTTTCTTCCTTTCTTCCTTTCTTCCTTTCTTCCTTTCTTCCTTTCTTTCTTTTTCTTCTTTTCTTCTTTTCTTCTTTTCTTCTTTTCTTCTTTTCTTCCTTCCTGCCTGCCTTCCCTCCCTTCCTCCCTCCATGATACACAGATACGCATCCTCATGTTGGTCTAGTTGGTCTGACAGGAAGGGTTGATCTTTTGCACCTCAATAGACTTCAGGCACAGGAAGTGAAGAAATTATTACCTGTGTGAAACTCACAGCTCCCTATGACCACTATACCCATGAAAATGAGGGGGGAAAAAAATAGATAAGCTGGGATCTGTGGAATTCCCTAGTCTGGAATTCATAGACAATTATGACTAGAGAGGTTTGCTTTCTACATTACACAGGCCATAAAACTTGTTTGAGTCTTTAATATAATGCAGAAAATAAATGCTTGCCTATAGCCAAAGTGAACTGAGCTCGGAAACGTGCATTCCTTTCTGCCGTTGCACAGTCTGCATCACTGACCGCCCCAGGTCTCTTACAGGCCATTCATGGTGGAGTATTTTGCTCCTGATCTGTCGCACAGTGTTGCACAGCAACCTGAATATACAAATACTTGCAGCATTCATTATTGATAAGACTTGGAAAAGCATTAGATAATGTGTTACTTAATGTATTTTTACTTAATATATTTATTGTAGACAACTTCAAATGGATAATGGCTTCACATACATGAAAGATTGCACAGCACTCAGCAAATCAACAAAATTTTTTCTGTTTACTTTTGTGTGTGCATGAAAGTCATGATGAGTCAGCTATAACATAAACACAGCAGCCCTTCAAAACAGTTTGCCTGTTTGGAGGCATCAAGAGAATTGAAAATAGTTTCTCTATGCAATCTGGGCAGATTAGGTGTATTTAAAAAGCAAAACCCAAAACAAATTTACACTAAAAACTTTATTGACGCAACTTTTTTTCATATTATGAATAAACCCCACAGGATACTTAGTCATACAGACTCCCTCTCCTACCTCTTCCAAACTAATGAAATGCTCTGAACAGCATCCTTCAATGGGTAGGCCTTCTGACAAAATCCATTAAAGAAAATTCAGACCCCAATTATATTCACCATTGTTTTTTAAATTTTCATAACATAGGTTCCATAGCTATTACAACAATTAAAAATTATTAATTTTTCATCACGGATTGAGTCATGAATCATAGTAAATGGACCAAAATCTTATTGAAGTAAATCAACTTTAAAAGACTTGCAGTAATTAATGATGTAGCACAAACCACCTAGCACTTGAGTTAGGGTGATCCTGTGCTTTGGGTGTGGTGGAACAGCAGGATAGCTTCTGCAGACTTTACACTTTGGAGGAAAGGGCTTGCTGGATGCCATTCTGGGCTGTAAAAGAGCCACTGTTTTTCAGTAGTTAACATTAAAACCAGGGAGGAAGAGGCATCTTTTAAACCAGGCAGAGCAGTACATTAGCACAAAAACATTGCTTTTGGAAGCCCAGCTAATACCACATTTTGGACCACTTCAGATACCTTAAAATTGCCAAGCAGCACAGGATGACTGATGATGCCTGTCAATGTCGTATCTTCTAAGCATCAATAATATCCCTGATTTGCCAGTTAAGGAAGAACTGCTGAGAGTATTGGGAGCAGAGTGGAGGATGAAGCAGTCCAGGATATGAGAACAAGGAAAGATGAATCACAGCTGATGACTTGCTGGGCAGAAACTCCATACCATGCCACATCTGTGCCTGATGTGTTATGCCACCGTTCTCAGTAGAAAAAAAAACCCACACAAAATCAATCAATCAAACAAACACAACCAAAATCCCAATAACCACCAAAACCAATGGCTGAATGCCAGATTCTCCAGAGAAGTTACAACCTTTTCTACTTTTTCAAACCTTCTGCAAGATGTTTTAGCTGCAAGCTCAGATATTATGTGTTTTTCCTGGAATGGCTCCCATTTCACTTCTAATTTTTAATGTTATTGTCCCAGTTACTAAGTAACATAAATTTGCCATACACATCCTTCCCTTTAAATGCTATTTCTGTGTTACACTTGATACTTTAAATCACCCAGCCGATTCATTTATGTACATAGAAGGATCAGAGAAACAACAGGTTTTATTGACTGAAATATTGAAGGGCTTTAATTCCAACAAGCTGTAGTTTCGTTCGAGGTAAAGTGTTTATTTGTAAGTCAGTGTTCCAGTCTTCCAAAAAATAGATATTAAATGTATTAGAAAGTAACCCAATTCTACAGGAAATGAGAACTTTTAAGAAGTGATGTGGCCACATCCAAACTCAGCTGACAGAAGGATAAGTAGCTTATTTACATTTAAAGGAGTGAAAACTTTTTTCTCTTGATTGAGAATTATAGGCTCCCACATTTGTAATGCTTATTTTAGGCTTACATAGCTCAGCTTTGAGTCACTGGTCAACTCATTATGGTTATGCATTCACTGTTGGAAGTGCTATCTGTTTTCTCTGCACTCTACAAGCACTCCCACAAGGCAAATTTAAATTCCCACAGAAGTATCTTTGGAGGCATTTGTAAACTTGGAGTAACTCCTGCATACTTGTCTTTTTATCTCTCTTTTCAAGTGACAGAGAAGTAGCAATGGGAATATCTAATATGCCAAGATGTGCATTGTCAGATTCTCACAACACCACCCCCCTTCTGTCATTCTGTCTTTGTTAGGCCAGGGTAATTAGTTCTTCTCATGGCTGGTAATTAAAGCCAGATCTCATGGACCTAAACACTTTGGGAAGGAAGATTAATGATAGGGCCTCTGGTTTTGGGACTCACAAAGGTGGGGAAATTGTAACGAGTAGGAGGAGGAATGTGGAGGAAAGAAGTTGTTCTGTGCATTAATTGGAGAAAATGGCAAACACATGACTTCTGGGAAGAGAAAAGTATAATGGCGTTGTCTGTCCATTTTTGTAAGACATTTGCTTGCAGTACATTTCCCATTCCTTCAACTTGAGTCCACCAGGAAGGATAGAAATAATTTTCTTCCCCCTAGGAAATGCAGATAGAAGAGTGTGGAGGCAGCAGCCACTCAGTATGACTGAGTGGCTCAGCTTTGACTGATGACTGAGCGAGCCTGCATCCCAGTTATAGTCAGGGCAAGGGCCACTCACCAATGTATTCTTTGTAACCTATTGTTTGGTTTTAGAATCTCAAAGAGAGATGAGAAAATCTGTCTTCCAAGATGCTGACTGATGTAGAGTTTTGTGGTTTTTTGTTTTCTTTGCTTTTTTAGTCATTGTATAGAGATAAATAAGCTTTTGAGATTTCTTCCCCCACCCCCGCAAAGAAAAACCCCATTGATGAACTTGAAAAATTTTGAAGCAAACTATTTGAGACAAAATGTAAAAAATGTGATTTAGTTTTTGAAGTATACATCTGTATCAGCATTCCTAGAATCATAGAATGGTTTGGGTTGGAAGGGATCTTAAAGATTATTTGGTTCCAACTCCTCTGAGAAGGGCATGGACAAATTAAAACTCTTAAATTCAGTGGAATTTATGTACATCTCATGTCCAAGAACAGATCATAAGTGCTTGATTGCAAGATCAGCTGTTGCTGTTATTAAAGTTTTGTGGTACTAGAACACTAAAGGGACCCTTATCTAATTAGGACCCCATTTAACATTGGAATAAAAATAAATCTGTTGTGTGAGGAAGAGTCCACTCTAACGTGGGGAGACAGGTGAAGTGTATTTTGGAGAAAGGAAACAAATGACAGAGAAAGAAGAAATACAGGGGGGAAAAATAAACTCTTTTCAAGCTAAATGACCTTAAGAATGTGCAGTGAAGTATTCACTGGTCAGTTCTACACCTTTGTTTGGATCCCACTTGCAAATAGGCTTAAGCTAAAAAAATCAGTTAGTGGCTCACAATAAACAAAGAAATCAAGCCATACAAGTCCATGTGCTTGCTTTTGTTGGTCTTAACTCACAGTCTTTGAGGAAAAACACAGCTTGAGATTTAACTCCCATTTAAGCGATTAAAATAAGCAGCTGAGGGACAGTTTCATTTACTTCTGTTCCAGGCCATACCTATTCTGTGTGAGCTACCCCTAAGCACTATTCAACAATAATGAAGTTAATTTTAAAACAATAAGGAAATTGTCCCATTAGGTTCTCTAGTTACATAGAAACTTTTTCCATCTCCACAAACAATTTAATAGGAAAATTACAGAGCCGGATCCCCACCACAGGAATCTATTTCCCTGCTTCTTCTCTCTAACATGAGTCAGTTTTGTACATGAATTTTAACAGGTGTGGAAATGTATGTTAGCAGTGAGATTCTGTAAAACTTCTAATTCAATGGAGCTTTACGTGTCTGAACTCCAAATATTTAACTTAGCTTAAATTGGCTCACTGCTTTTTAAGGAACCTTATGTGGACTAAACTCTGCCTAGTAGGGCATGTATGTGAAGTTTCCAGCAATAATTTTGCCCCTAGTTTCTCACTTTTTTAAACTGAGGATCACAGAAAGACCAAAGAAAAACTAGTAAACCAGGAAGAGCTTATCTTTTTCAAATCTCGCCAGCAGTTTATAACAGTACCTGTGCTTCATCTTGTTATTTATTTGAGTCAATTTTTCAGAGTGGGCTCCAAATTTTCAGCAATATCTTGCATGACTCAGACCTTGAAATGACAGTAAAAAAAAAGGTAATTCACTAAGAGCATCTACACAAATTTTTGTGTGTGTGCACATGCATACATACATATATATCAACTAAGGAGTAAAAAATACTCTTCAGATGTTCTCCTGCACAAAAAAAAAAAGGCCTTTTATGCATTCTCAAAAACGTAAGGGATAGCAGAATGGAAACTGGTCTATTATGGTATATTTAAAACAACTAACATGCAATTCAAACCTTGGCTGAAGTCAAAGCAGGCTTTGGATGCCAAGACCTGAAAAGCAGATCCCTACAAAGTGTGAAAAAGATTATTGAAAACTGATCCAAGTGTTTAAAGGATTAGCAAAGTAAAGGCGGGCTTGGATTTTCTCTGACCTGACAGTACTGGCTTTTTGAGCCAGCTTCCAAGAGTTTTTACTATACTTCATTGTTGTGGTGCCTTGTGCAGTTTCCAGAAGGTCATGATTAGTGACAGAATCTGGATTAACTGAGAAATTTACAAAGTTCAAAATTAAAACTCATGGGTTGCTAAGGGTCTAATTAGCATGTTACAGGCTGTGGAACCATAAAAGTTACAGTCTCTCCAGGGAATGGAAGAGTGACTGAATGTTTTCTGAAGGAGCTTGTCGTATACTTCTGGGACCGGAAGAGCCATCAGAACAGACCTAATGCTAAAGAAACAGTGTGGGAAAAGTTCAAAGGCTCATTTGGACCTATTTATCTCATGAAAAAGGATTGAAACTGTCAAGATGAATGCAACAACTGGCAAGAAAAATAATCTAAGTAAAATTTTTCAGTGGCAGAGGGTTGAGACAAGAACTAATTGGTTTTTTAGTGTAGGCTTGAGAGTATGTGATTGTTCATAAGTAAATAACTGCCAGAAATACACTAGTAATCCTGACTGAATTAAAAGGTTAGTAAATATTTTTAGCTTAAAATTATTTTGCTACAAGAATTATATTTATGATAGTGTTGTCCAGATTTCCATCCCCAATACTTTTTATTTATAAGGTTTTCTCCTGATATTACAGTAAAGAGTCATCCAAAACTCAGAGCATTTTTATTCCTATATTCTCAGGCTTTTGCAGATTGCTGTTGCAGAAAGAAAAAAGAATGCGTGATCTGTAGTGATGGTGGGAAGAAAAGTGTTAATATTCGGTCCTGGGCAGTCTGGCCATGTAGGAAGCAGAAATGTACTTTTTTCTAGAGGGAGCAATTCCGATTGTTTTACAGAAGTAAGAGGAAGTTTCAAGAAAAAAAAAAAAAAAGAAAAAAAAAAAAAGAAGAAGGAATAAAAGGAGGAGGAGAATGGAATAAAAGTAATAAGAACCAAAATCTAGCAAGTTCTTTTTCATTCCTGACCTAGATCATGAATACATTTTCCTGACTAAAGACCAAGTTCAAAAGCAATGTGCCAGCATTTAGCTCTGAACTTTTTGCAAGTGTGTGACTGTGAGTGTTATACAAGATAGGACATACATTCTTCAACTTAAATAAACATAATGAACAGATACAAGTTATATCCTGGAACTCTATGCTTTCTTCATATTTTTTAAATGTTAGGAGGATAAATTGGATTTGGGAACTTTTAATCACCTTTCTTGTAAGCCAGTCTCTTCAAGGGGCTTCCGGAGCAAAGCAAGCCACAGCCTGATTGATCATTCTTAAAGGGATTCCATTGGCCACACATGTACTCAAAGCCGAGTCTTTTATATTTTCTGTGACAAAAGTAATCCTGGTTAGGTTCACAAGGTGAATATAGGAAAAAAACCCAGGAGAATGAGAACTAGAAGAAACTCGTATTTCTCATTTTCAGGCTTACGGTACACAGTGTTTCCCACCTTCAACCATATGGGAATTCCCCTCCCACAAAAATAACTGAGTAACCAAACCTTTTTGCTCTTCTTTTCTCAGGAGACATGAAACAACTAGAAGCACTCAGAAATGCTGGATAGTCCTAAATAAGAAAACTCTGTGGAAAACAAAAGCAACTCCCAAAAACTTTACATATAACCTGCATCATCTTAATGTAAAAATTTACTTTGTTGTTTAATGCTGCACTCAATTTTTAAAACAGTAATAACAAGGAAGAAATTTACAGTCATTTAAACACTGTGGACAGACGTTGCTAAGCTGCAGTGCTTTGACTACTGATAAAACAAATTAGCATCAGAGTAAGAATAGGACAAGATAGTGCTATGACAGAAATAATATAAGGAATACTAAGAACCCAGGTGTACATAATTAAGATTGTAATTCAAGCAAAGGGTTCTGGTGACATCATTTATCAATGTCACTGCAAACTCTCAATGGAATTACAGCTTTGTATGTAGAATTCAGATATACGTGATTTGTTAGAATACATGAGGAATGTTTCTATTAAAAGTAGACAGACAATATGTTAACCTCAACTAGTGGTGGTGACAGGATGAGATACAAAGAGAAGAGGTTTTTTTCCTATTCTAGCACAAAAGAAGGATGAAACAGTCAGACTATTTCTTAGATATTTGGAAATTAAATTTATTGAAAATACTGACTAAGGGCTTTTCACCCCCCAAAAAGGCAGAAAAACTTTCAGTTCTAATGTGATTCAATATGTAAATAAAAACCAGAGTTTTACTGCAAAAATGAAAAAAGGAACAGTCAAAACTACTTATTTGTCCATCTCATAGTGTAGCACAAAATCACATTAAAATAAGCTCAAGAAAAAATTTCCATTCAATAGATGGTATAAAATATTTATAATTAAACACACAATAAGGATAATAGTAAATAATTAATTGCAAATTAGCTAATTTTTAGGAGGAAAAAAGAGTGAAGATTGGTACTTGTAAATATGTGTGCTGAAAGGAGATTCTAATCCTTACTCTTTCTGAATGTCTCATTATGGTTTTACTCTTATAACCAGAATACTTTTGTGAACATAATTATGAAACAGAGGGCCCACAGACTTTGAGAATTTTAAAGGCCTTAACTGAACTAAGATGCTAATTAATGCAAAAATCACATTCTTAAATTACGCTCCTAAATATAATTTCAATGCCAAACTACTTGTTACTCCGTTACTTTGTGGACTTTTCAGCCCTGCTCCGATGCCCACAGACCTTGTACAGTAAAAGTGAACAGCATCTCCTTGAGAAAGTGTCACTCAGGAAATAGTGATGCATCCCAGAAATACAGTGCAGAATAGTGTGAGGCTTGATAGTGTGAGGCTTGACTACTAAATGATTAGAGAGAAAGACCCTACTCAATGCAGTGAAGAAAAGGTTTCCTTTGACTTGATAAACTTAGCACTAAATCTCACTGCATGAAGTGAGATATTTTATAGCTGTAGCTATAAAAATTCACTAAATTAGTCAAGGCACTGTGGATTTTTCAGTTTTGGTCACTTTCTGAAGTACTCTAAACCCTAAAAATTTGCATTCCATTTAAGTGTACAGCAAAACTTGTGATGCTCTTGCATACAATCTAAAATATGTTTCTGGATTTTAGATGGTCACTGATAACATCGCCATTTTTTCAAGCTTGTCATGTGTACACTGCAATGCTATCTCAAAAGATAATATATTCTCTGAAACTTTCAGGAAGTGCTGACTGACATAATACAGTCATGGGGTATTTAATGCTTATTAAAGAGTTGTGGGGGTTTTAGTTCTCTGTCGCTGAAGTGCATAACTTTTATGAAACCTGAAGTGCACAATGACTTAGGGACTTGTAGCAACGCTTCTAGTCCAAGTTCACAAGTCTTGAAAATCTAGTTTTGTACATTATGCTTTAAAAGAATAGCTTGAACAGGAACAGTTTTGACCTTGAGTAACTTAATTTGGAAAGGAAACTTGGCCAAACTAGCTCAATGTGGGAGTTCTCATCAAGGATTAATGCAGAGGATCAATATGAACTTTTTATAGCAGACTGTTTTTGAAAGAGGACAACAAAAGGTCAGAGTACTTTAAAACTTGAAAAAGCAAATTAGTATGACTTAAAGTAGGCAGTATAGGAATGAGAATGGAAAAAGCAGAGATTTTGATTTCATGCCAGCATTTAGTAATACCATACCATGAAAATACAGAGAAAACTAACTTTAAAATTATATTTTTGCAACCATAGCTGAGTTTATAAACATTTGACTACCCTGTCTCTTCATGGTGGTGCTGAATGATAAACACTCATGATTGCAATTGACTGATGTTACTGTCACAAATTTTCAATTTTCTACAAGGTCAAAATTGCATATAAATATATGTCTTTATTTGAAAATTTAAAGACTTAATTACCTTCTAAGCAAAAGAGTTATAGAAAACACATAAACATAGCTCTTCCTTGAGTTCCTGTATGCACAAATCCCATTCCTGAATTGTAAGAGCTCCTGTAATGGGGAATCAAGCCCCTTAATTGTCCTGTCAGTAGCAACAGATATTTATGCATGACCTTATGCTACCTTACCTATGGAGCTAAAGGACAGATTGATCCCACTTACTATCCCCATCACTGTCTCCTTTCCCCTTGCCTCTCCCTTAACTACAAATCAAACTCTAATATGGCTTCTTAGCCCAACTCACATCTGACATTTTTCATGTGGCAGACTCACAAGAACTGACTACCTACCCTTGTGCCATTTCTGTTCAGCAAGCTCCATGAGCACTTAGGGTGTTTAGGAAGTCTAGAAGGTATGTTCAGCTACCTGCAGCCATCCCAGCATACCCATCTGTGACAGATTCCAGTGCATTTTTATCCATTTTAGAATACTGTTAAAAGCCTGGTTAATATCTTTGTAGATGGCAATAAATGTGTTTTAAAAAATATTATCCAAGCTTTATGTAAAACTAAAAACTTTCTAGCATGGTTATTTAATTCAGGGTCTCAAAATCTTATGTTTCTGACCCTTGCTAAGGCAAGTAGTTTCCTTTTCTGAGGCTTCTTCAGTCTTGACCTGTGCTCTTTTGAAGCAGGGCAAGCTAAGTTCCTAAAAACAGCAAATGGTTTTGCCAGATAAGCAATCTTCTTGGCCATAACAGCTATTTAACATACGTTGATATTTTATGGGGCAAGTAAATTTACTCATCTTCCCCTTATGCTTTTTCCCTCAGGATGAGTCAATGGCACCAATTTTCTTTATTCAGGTGAGGTGCGGGGGGAAAGGGTATTTATCAGATAATGGTCTCTCACCCCTGAAATTTCTGTTCTTCTTTGTTTTCCTTTTCCTTATTCAGTTCTTTCCTGTGTAATCCCTGCCTCCCATTTGGGTTCCTATACCCAAAAATTTTGTATTTCTGTTCTTTGGATTCCTGTTCTTGTCTTCCCTCTCCTCAAAGCTGATTGTATGTTCAAAGAGAGGTAGAGATTCTTCAGGCGATGGAGAAAGACCATCTCCAAACCTCTCCATTCTAGTTTGGAAGTTAAGTGGGGTTTAGTGATATTTTCAATAATGGCTGGTTGATACACTGTTTCCAAATGTGAAGTCTGTTTTCAACAGCAGAACAATAAAGATGTAGTGCTTAATAATGAAAACCAGCATTTTTTATTTTACAAAACAAGCCTCTCAGCTTCATTGGTGTTATTCATGAATAACACCTTGTGCATATGCACTATGAGACAGTGCTTAATTGAATGATTGCATAATATGTTGTTCCACAGAATAAAATATGAAATATTCATTAGGCCAGAGAGGGAGTTAGAATGCCTGGTGGTTAAATCACTCACCAGGGAAATCCATCTCCTACTCCTTCCTTCAAGTGAATATGAAAGTAGTTTATACAAAAAGGCTTTAAAAGCAACTAGGATTGTTTTCCCCAAAATCTCCTATAACCTCATGGCTAGTGTGCTATCCCAACATGCTCTGACTAGGGCATGGAAGGACACAGTTAAACACAGATCACCTACATCCTTTCATGTAGTTAAAGGAGTCAGATCTGCCTTAACCAGGCAGCTGGGTTTCATGGAACCAAAACCTCCCTACTGTGTTTATTTTTCAGGAAATTATTGTCTTGGTATAGGTGCCTCACTCAGGAAAGGGGTTCCAGATGTGACTCCAGAAGAGAAGGAAGAACTTTATGCAGTCTAAATCCACACTCACTCACTTAAGTCACTCCGTATAACATGGTGTAAGCAGTCTGTGTATATCCTTAGCAGAAAGTAGAGGGTTCTCCACTCACTTTTAGCTGCTTTGAGTCAACTGCAAAGAACCCAGCTAACTTCATACCTTGAGCTGGGAAAGAGTATGATGGTAGGATACCAAAAATATTGTAATGATCTACAGTTCAACACCTAAATCCTGTTGCAGATTTAACCTTTGCTAATCTGTGAGGAGGAAAGATCTTCAGGAGACATATTTAGGTAAACAATGGCCTCAAAAAATTAAATTGATCTCATAATCATCATGCCTCTTGGAATCATAAGCAAGCTTATTGAAGTGATGGGGAAAATAAGTTTGAAATTGATAAAATTAGGAAGGGAATAATGCTCTTAAAAATTAATCAAAAATTATTTATATCTCAGACAACAGTCAGCACTGTCAAGTATATGTTTTATGAGTTACTGGTAAATAGCAAGCAATAAAAAAAAACGTTTTTGATTTTGTGTACGGTGTCACAGAGAGGCATTCTCCTGGCATATTTATTTTTGCATTTATTCAGGAAATAAAAGAGAAAGTGAAATTGGGGAAATAGCATACACTGGGGAGACAGAATCAGTCAGAATAAATAAATATGCCCAAAACAATAACAGAAGAAAATGTGGCACCAAATATCACTGATAGACAAAGAATACATTAATTCAGCATTGCAAATTACTTTTGCTTAAGGCAGATGTACTTGGTATACCCTCTTAATTATTGCTCTTCTCATCAGTTTGCAACTCAAAGCATATTCTCTCAGTAGCAGTTAGGGAATGATATAATTATATGAAACTTTAGGAACAAGAGAAATTTCCTGAATCAAAATGCTAGAGAAGTTTTTTTTCAAAGTTTTCATTGTAACAGATGCCTTGTTCACTGTCCATCTGGAGAACACATTCCATATCTTCGAGGCTCAGCAAGCAATCTGCGTCAACAGACACTTGATTTTTTACATCATCTTTTCAACCCACCTTCTCTTTGAATGCTCAGCCTCTTCCCAGGCATGGAGAAGACTGAATTAGGTGGCTGGTGAATTAAAGGGTTCAGCTTCTTGGCTCCTGTTCATCCACGGAGTGGTTTCCCTTGAGGACATTCTGCTTATATATAAACGTATGCATCTATAGCTCTAGGGAGATTTCTCTCAGTACCTGACTGGTCCTAGAAGAAGCAGCTGCTGTATGAAGACAGGGAGCAGAAACTCTTGCGTGTTTATCTGCTTTTGTGTGTCCAAAGGATTAGAAGTCTATTAAAGTCTGTTTCTCAGACCAGCAGGACAAAGTTTGAGAGTCTATTTGCCATCATCACCCAGGGGCCAGGAGTCTAATTCATTCTTTTTTTTTCTCCCTTGACCTTCATGCACTGATGAGCTAGAACACTGTTAAGAATATTTCTGTCTAAATCCACCTTTTAGTAAAAAGTCCAGGTTGTTGCAGCAGACCAACCCAAAAGATATGCAGGTTCTTAGAAGTACACTAATGTGAATATCGATCAATATACGTGGACTGGGAAAAGTTCAAGGCTTTATGAAAGCAGTCACCATAGTGAATTTTTCCTCAGTTTAAGAGTTCATAAGAAGACAAAAGTTTGCTGCCTTTTGGCCAGTGAGTTTAGGATACAGTCCAGGAAAGAAAAATAGTGAATTGACTTCTCTATTCAGTGTTACAATTAGTTAATTCATCTGGCGACTAGAATAAATACTCATTAAAGCTGTTAGTACCGTTAAAATCATTAAGATGACTGCAGTATTAAATAAAAATTACTACAGATATGGTACCTTTAATATTTCGGGTAGTCGCTTTGAAACTGATATTTTCTTATCTGCTGTGTTTTATGGAATGACTAGACCAATGTTCTTCTTAAAGACAAAACAAGAAATAGGGTACTTAGTTTTGAGAGATCCTGATTTTTTCAGCTTTAAATGGAAGACTACATCTACAGTCAGCCATTACAGCCATTTGACATAGGTTGATATTTTATAAGGCAAGTAAATTTTCCCAGTTGCATAAGTGATAATAATTTGATTTTTAGAAATAATTAAAATTAAGATAAATATTTCTCAATTCAATCAAAGATGAAAAGAGCTAAAGATTGAGAGAATTTGCCAGCAAGAAGCCTATTTATTTAGAGTTGGCCTCTGGAATCTTGATTTTTGGTAGAAATTTTTCCAACATGCAAAACATCTTGAAGTGTGTAAGTATGAGTAACTTTATTCACCTGTCCTAAGTGGAGAAATCTGTCCTAAAACATTAAAAATCTTCCATGTTTCACGGTTTTTTCTTTGGAATACAAGGCAAGATGTAATTTCTTTCTTTTGCATTAGTATTGATCATCCTTATTTTAGAAGTATATCAGCCTAAGAGAAACTTTATATGAATTTAAGTAGGTCTAAGGTTGGGATAGTTGCAGAGTTTCTCAAGAACTGGCCAAACAGAATTCAAGCAGAGCCTTGGCCTAGGTATCTACAAATCTCACATATGAAAAATGAAGAAAAGCTGCCTTTGCTGCTTATAATTCTTTTGTTTATGAGACTATTGCTTTAAAAAATAATTTCTGTATTGTAGTAATGTACGAATTTGTCAAACTATTCACATGTGATGAGGATGCCATGCTACTGTTGCTTTCCATGGAAGGCAGTTAATTCATAAAGAATTATTTTATTTTATGTCAATGTCAAAGAACAGGTATTACAGCCATTATCATCCCAAGTTGGATTCCCGTCCATTCTAAATGGATTTTATAGGAATCTGAAGCTGGCATGTCAATAGTAACCAAGAAGACTGGGGTTGGGGCTGATAATACCTGTGAGATGACACATGAATATGGAGGGGACAGTTTCAGTAATATCCATGTTCAGCCTCTTTTTCACAATGGTATGTCAGACTATAAATATATTGGCTGGCTAATAGGGTGCATTTGGCTCTCCATCAGAAATCCAGTTCTTTTGGAAGCTCATCTCTTCCCTTTCAGGTAGGTGTTAGCCTAAATGAAGAGCACAGAGGGAAGTCAGGAGGTAGCTCTGATTCATTCAGGATGAGGGAGTGGCCATACAAATGGATGAAGAGAAATCATGATTAAACATATGGAAGGGAAAACAATGGCAGAATTGAGATTAGGACAAGAGGTCCTAAGTACAGCCAGATCATGTTACAGCAAAATGATTATGATTTCAGGACACCACACCAGAAAGTTTGGTGATCACAAGAGGAATTTGGCTGATTTATAAATTAACTGAAAAGAAAAATCAAGTAACTATTCATTTGAAGTGTGCTTTCAATAGAATTCCATGTTCGATTCCAGTTTCTGACTTGAGAAGGAATATAATGCTGGCTGCTCTAATGGAAGCAATTATTGATAGTGTGGGAATTTGGCTGGGGTAGAAAAGTTGTTGCCTCACTGCAGCAAATTTCCAGTGAAGGTAATTATTGACTAAGGATTCCAGTTCATGACAAACTGTAAACAGAAATTAGAAGGGAACAGAAGACTGCAAAGAATGTTGGGCTAATTTTGAGTTAAGATACAGCCTCCTTTTTCATTTTTTCAGTCCTCTTCAGGGGAAGGGGGCCCATGTATCTCAGGAGTGATGCTGAGGCCATGTTAGCAGGGTGGAGGACTGATGGCAGTTTGCCACCACGTGGTATGGATTACAAAGGAAGTATGACCTGCACTGGACGAGTCATTTCCAGATGGTTCCCAGATGTGTTATTTATGAAGTCACGGCCTACTTAAACCACATTCCTGGTGTCTTGTCTTCTTTTCCTGCAATGTCCAAGACATTAATGAAGGAACGTATGAGAACCAAATAGCAGACCAGTTGT
The DNA here is from genome assembly GCF_048771995.1 of Taeniopygia guttata. Taxonomy (NCBI): domain Eukaryota; kingdom Metazoa; phylum Chordata; class Aves; order Passeriformes; family Estrildidae; genus Taeniopygia; species Taeniopygia guttata. Next base: position 121,896,317 of record NC_133026.1, read on the forward strand.
CAAAAACCAAATGGCAATAGAAATCCTTTCCTGTCTCTGGATATATGTAAATACATATTAGATTAACAAAACCAGCTTTAAACAGCTGATCCCTGAAGAGTCATAGAACTGGCAATAGTGCATTTTAAGGACAGTACTTATCTTGGCCTCATCATTCCCTCGTCAATCTCTACCATAAAACTTACCACATACCCTTGATGATTCTCTTCTTATAACTCTTTCCTTCCAAACAGCCCTTAGCTTCCTCAGTGCAGATTAAAAAAATCTTACATATAAAATCTAGGTCATTCTTTAAAATACCAAGCAAATCTGGATGAGTGCTGTGGTGTTTCAGATGATCTGACAATGTCAAATATAGTTTGTGGGTTGATTGGTTGGTTGGTTTGTTTGCTTAGATTAGTCGGGTCTGGCAACATGCTGCTGTGACTGACTGATCATGCAAGTTTCTTACCAGAAGGTAATTTATTCAGTTTGTGTAATGCATCTGAGGCAATGTAGTAACAGTGCATTAGAACAGAATTTTCTATTGCTTTTGTTGGTGTGGAGTTTTTTGTCTTTTGTTAGAAATGAATGGAATATGATTTGGGTTTTTTTTTTTTTCCAGTTGCTAGAGTTATGAGAAACAATTCCTGAGTCATTGCCAAGAAGGTAGAAAAGAACACTGCAAACAAAGCTACCGCTTTGTAACATCCTAGAGACAGAACTGTAGCAATATGACTTGACATACAGAATAACATCAGTTGGCATAAGTTTTATTGATTACTACCTACCATGTGATGGGCCCTCAGGTTTTAATAAATAAGCTGGGATTCTACTGGTACAAGAAGTAATATAACTATGTTTAAAACAATTCAGAAATATTTATTCTGAATACAGAAAGCTCATGACAGATTACTTTGAATACAACATTTTTATGCAGCTATTCAAAACAGACAGCAACCTGTTTGCTTTCTATTCCCAGAAAGTATGGGATATATATTAACATTGATTTTTCATTAAAGTGAGCTGTGTTTCTTTCTCAATTTATTCCCTTGGTGAGCAGCTTTCTTAGGGGGAGGCTAGTGTAAATGAAATCTGAATATGTCCATAATATGAAATAGTGCTGCAAATATATTTAGGGTCAATGGGATTTTTCCATTTATGTAGTATTCTACTTTAATGTAGGTACCAAGGAAAATGAATCTCCTATAATCCATTTCAGACAAATACAGAACAGCAAAAAAGGATGTGTGCATCACATTTTGTATAAGTACAAGCACTCAATGATAAAGTGATTGGTCATCTTCATTATGAAAAAATATTTTACAGCATTCATCTGACTGTTAGAAGGAGAGAAAAAAATATGGTTGTTATTACAGAAAAACTCTGGAATTGGTTCGTTTCTTGTTAGAAGGATTACCCTTTGTTAATACTATATGAAGTTAATACTAGGGAAGGGAACAGTGATACACAGGTATCTGTGTTTAGGCTGAGGGCATGTAGTATTTTATGCATACGTTAAGAGGACATACAGCTCACAGATTAGGTTGACAAAGAAGTGAGGGAGTAATTTATTGAAACCAAACCAAATTAATTACCTGGCTTTTACCATTATTTAAAATTCAACCTTATTGCACTGATATGTAAGCCAGGTTAAAATAATTTTGAAGTAATAATGACTGGCAGAAAAGAGCACATCAGTTGCATCAAAACTCCCACAAGTGGAAGTTAATTGAACAATGCATTAATATAGTCTAGTTATTCCAGATATTTTTAGACATTAAATTAATACAAATTTACATTTCATATTAGTGGACCAAATTAGTTTATACTGTCATAATCTTATCTTTCCTGATTTCCAGTTAAAACTTGATTCCAGTACAAATTCATCATTATTGTTAACTGTACAGTAAGTGCAATAGATTTGATCAGTGTTTGATTCATCCCAATACATTTTTATGAGGAGAGTACAACAATTTTTTTTCCATATTTAATATATGTTCTACTAGGACTGGTTCCGGAGGAAGTGATTTATAAATTATCTTCCATTTCAGTTGTGTAAAAAAAATATTAATATCAGAAAGCACAGTTCTAGTCCAAACTTTTTGTTCTTAAGCCCTCAATACCTGATGATGAAATATCTCTACTGTTTCTGCACATTATGTAGAGATACCAGCAAGGATAGTGAATTTGGCGTATTATGTGTTAATACATATGAGCTGGCAACAGGTAATGAACTAACAGCTAACTCAGTCTTTCCTTTACATCTTCCTTTGCCATTGCAATATGATCTAGACTGAATTTGCCACTTACTTAAGATTTTCTGTTCCTCCTTACACAGTCTAAGGTTCACTTTGGTTTCTGAATAATCACACCAGCCAATATGCCTGAATTGCTGGGAACTCGGAGCAACAGCTCCTGTTAATGGGAGCACAAAAGAGATAGTCAAAGATGGACAGAAAGAGGGAAAGAGACTGGACAATGAAAGAAGATCACTCAGAACATTAACATGAAATTATCTGGATGGTGGGACAAGTTTGCTGAAGACACAAAAAGTAAGGAGTGGTTGGTTTGTCAAAGGATTGTGCAGGGCTGTCAGGAATCCCATGAAGTTCAAAAAGGGGAAGCAAAAAGCCCTGCCAAGCAACAACCCCATGACCTGGTATCTCCTGGGTGCCAGCCACCTTGACAGCAGCTTTGCAGAAGAGGACCTCAGACTCCTGTAATATGCCCTGGCAGCAAAGAAGGCTAATGGTATCCTGGGCTGCATTAGGAGGAATGTTGTCAGTAGGCCAAGAGATGTGATTCTTCCCTTTCCCTCAACATTGGTGAGGCCTTTGGTTTTCTGGTTTGTGCCTCGTTTTGGGGTGTAGCTCAGAGTACTCTGCCTAGTTTTTGGTGCCCTAGTACAGGCAAGACATGGGGATATTGGTGAGAGTCCAATAAAAGGCCAGAAAGATGACAAGAGGCTGCACCTCTCCTCTGAGGAAGGGCTGAGAGAGCTGGGACTGTCAGCCTAGTAGAAGTCTCAGGTGGCCTTAGGAATATCTGTAAATACCTGAAGGGGTGATACAAAAAGGACAGCTGGGGTCTTTTCAGTGCTGCCCCGTGACACGACCAGAGGCAAAGGGCACAGACAGAAATGCAGAAAGCTCAGAAAGCTCTGCCTGAACATCAGAAAACACTTTTTCATTAGGAGTGTGACTGAGCAGGGGCACAGGTTGCCCAGGGAGGCTGTGGCATCTTTCTCCTCACAGATTTTCAAAACCCATCTTGCAAAACAGTCTTTAGGAAGCCCTGCTTGAACAGAGGGCTTGGACCAGACGGCTTCCAGAGGTCTTTTCCATCCTCAGCTGGAGGCTGCTTCATGATTCTGTAACCGTGAGAGAAAGAAATTCACTATACTGAAAGTACATTAATTAGACTAAAAACAACGCTATTATATATTATTCTAGATCAAAATTATCAAACTTTGACCATTTTTTTTCAATGTTCTTTAAAACCTATCTCTATAAATAAAATTTCTTACTTCATATGACAAACAAAATCCTTCACTGTTGTATAGTCTATGGAAGATTTTTTTCTCTATATAGGATCCAAAAGCATGACCATGAATAACCAGCTTCTCACTAGTTTCATTAACATTTGAAACTTTGGTTTGTTAAGTTTTCATCTGTATTTTCTGAAACCTAGGAAAAAAAATTAAAATTACAAAATGGCAACATTTACCATGCCAAATGATTTTTAAAAGTACCCAACTCACACAGATTTCTAATTTAGATGCTTTTATCATCCTTGGGTTTTAAATGTTGGGCTGTAATATTGACAAGATAATTTGAAGAGCATTACTCATGCCATTTAGTTTAAGTCTTCACTGTTTCTTATTTCCTTTTGGAAGTTTTTAAAACAGAGATGATTACCCAAAGAACAAGTCAGATCCTTTATCACAGTGAAAATTACCAGTAATAGATTAAATTTATAGATATTACGAAAACATTATTTTAAAGTTACACTTACAAGAGTGTTTGTTGCTTTACATAGTGGTTTTTAAGGATTTCATATCGTTTCTATTATTAATGCATGTTGTTTGACTGGGGAATCGAAAGAAAGGTTGAAATCTGAGACAATATTAAAATACTTTAGAAACTTTAAAGCATTATAATAGCTGTTTCAATAAAACTACTTCAAATATTTCTTCAAGAAGGAAACAATTTGGAGTTCAAGTTCAGCAGCATAATAACTGAAAATGTATAACAGTACACTTATTCCCATCACTAAACTATAGATTACGGTCTTTTTCAGTTGTTGCCATTATAAATCCCTGTTCCCAGGGGTGCTAAGCTATCATAAAAATTTGCTTTGGGCAATGCTTTGAGATAAGTTCTTCAAAAAATGCATAGGGGATTGGCTTGCAACTCCCACTTGTGTTAATAGGAGTTATCAAGGCAAATCTCTCATGTATTCATGGGAGAAAAAGCTCTAGAGTATAAAAAACTTTCGGCCTGAGGATTATTTGTTTTTGATATATATCCCGATAAAAATATGCTTTAAAACAAAACACTTCCAGCTAGCTATCTCAGTTATATGCTGGGTCTGTTAACAGTCAGTAGACTTTGTTAAATTAAAATTCCACTAATGAAGCTTGCAACATAAATTATTTCCTAAAAGTTTGTGGAAGAAAGAATGGCAGTTTGGCTGAAGAAATAAGTTTTCAAGACAATAATATATAATTGACTGCACAGAAACATTATATACTAAGCTTTATGCTATTTCCTATCTAATCCAAAATGCTGTTAGAACTTCACTTGGATTCACATCCTGTTTTTTAGGAGCTGGTGATATAGATTGGTGTGGTTGATCTGAGTGTAAGTATCCCTTAACTTCTACATGCAACTTCACATTTTCCACTTTGATGTAGGTAACAGCGGTATATCAGCTCATCTTCTCTCTTCTGGGAGAAATTCCATTCCCTCAATTCCAACAGCTCACATTTCATACAGTCCATCCATGAATCAGGTCATGGATTTACTATAAATGAGTGTGCTGATAAAAAAACTTGACACACTTCATCTTCTAAAAAAATCTGGCTATGGCTATGTTTCTCATGTCTGCATTCCCCAACTAGCTAGGCAGTAAAATATACCAGAAACTTCCACTGAGAACCATAACTTTCAGTTCTCCGAGGTTTTTCTAATCATTTACATTAAACATGCAAGTGCCTGAATATTGCAAAAGAAGAAACACTACACAGAAATATCAAGGTCATCAATTTCAGCCATTTTGGAAAGTAGCTTAATTTAATGCATTCTGAATCATTCCTTGAAGGAACTCTTTTTTCACAAACTGTTATGAGATCGCAGGGAAAAGAAAAATTAACCTTACAGAGTAAGGACCACCTTTGTAAGCACCACTTTTCTGCCTACACATTCTGCATTCTTTTTCTGAGGCAAGGATTTCTGTAAGAGTATGCTTATGTCAGAGGTTGACTACATCAGCTCGAAATACTTCTTCAACACAATTACAAGACTATAAAGTCATCTCATGAACAATTCTGAAAATGGGCAATTCTGCATATAATAGGTAAGGCTAAACATACTCTTCCTTTTCTGTAGGCAGATATTACAGGTCCACTTCTTTTTGCTTCTTTTCATTTATATACATCTTTCTGGTAAACAGATGGCAGAAACTTTAAATAGTACTTGAGGTGAGATCTCACCAATGTCTTCTACAACAGAAATCCTACTTTCCTCTCTGTACTGCAGATATCTCATTTGCCACAATCTCAGATCATATTTTTCATTTCAATAGTTCCTTCACATTGCTTGTTCATGTATTTTATGTGACTGATTAATAGTACCAAACGTTATCTTCTTCCTCTATTATTTCCACTCTGTAAACAGCAAAGTCTTGCTATTTGTCCCAAACCCCACACCATACTGTTGTATGTCATCCCATCTCTTTTACTTCAATGTTCAGTTGTCAATTTTGCTCTGATAGTCTGGACCTCTCCTGTATTAATTTAATATCACTGAAACTACTTTTCCCACTAATAGTTTCCCTGAGCAGTATCACCTGCACTCCTTTCTTACCCATATTACAATTCTTTCACCAGTTTACCTTCATTAACTCAATAAGCAACTTCCTCCAGGAATTACTTTGCAGTAAATCTGATGTCCAGCTATATTTTAGCTAGTACATTTTTTTTTTTGCCTAGAAAACCCTTTAATTTAGCCAAGAGAGGTACAATTACCCTGCATGATTGGATTTTGCTGAACTTAGAATTTTTTTCTTTCTGATTTATATAATGAATTATACTATGATCCATATTTGTTCTAAAATCTCCATGAGGTAGGATTACTATGTCAGTAATTACCCAGATCACATATCTCCCTTCCTTAAATATGTGCAACATGTTTGTTTTCCTGCAACAAATACAATATGATCTGCAGTCTGATGGACGTCTTAAAAATACTTGCTACTAAGTCAATTTTCTGTGAGGAAATCATGAGTTGAAATATGAAAACAGAACTTAAAAAACATTTTTTGTGATAATGTGGAAAATATGCTTAAATAATCAGTGGAAGGTTATCAAATTGCATTTTGCTGATCTCTTTGGTTTGCAATGGGTAACATCTAAAAAATAAATAAATAAGTCATGAATATTTATAATCTGCCTACTTTTAATATAGTCCATCAAATTTAAATGAGACAAAGGATTAAAGCTACAATTTAGGAGCTTAAAACTAGAAGGGCTTATTTTTAACCTTAGGACAGCCCAGCATTTAAAAGACCAATTGGAACTGGGAATGAAAATGAACTCTTAATTTTATTAATCTCCTTACACTGTTGTGCATTGTTCTGAGTTGCCAAAATATGCATAGCTTCTGAACAGCCTGACACTTTGCTTTGCATTTCATGCTATATTTTAAGAAATATGTATAATATATCACTTGTTAATGGTTTCTGTGGGAGGAGATGAGTAATTAAACACTTGTGAAATTGGGGCAGGGTACGTTTTTATAACTGATAACATAAGCTCACAGGATGGCTGCAGTTTGACAAAGGGCTTAGCTTGCTCTGTTCTATAAATAAGCACAGGAAATTAGATTAAAATTTTAAAATTAGATTGCCAAGATTTTCAAAAGTGACCATAGGATTTGTGTGTCTTGTTTTGGGACCCCCTGCCACCACAAAGTACTTTTCAAAATCCTCATGTCTGACACCTTTTGAAAATATTCAATTTTTAGAAATATTTTGTTTCTTCAGCCTTAAAAAAATATGAAATAATATTTTTTTGAGAAGGATTTAGCTAGACTTGGAAAAAAACCAAAAAACCGAGAGCAAGCAGGATTACTCTTATAATTGAGTTGTTTTGTTAGACATAGTGTTATATATAGCACATTATGGAATGTAAATTTTCTTTATAAGGATGAATTGTAGTCACACAAATCCTTTTGTATGGGTTTTTTAGTACAGAGTATTTTTTTGTAATATTAATAGGCAGAAGATAATCCTTACAGTACCTCCCTCTTCACTATTGCTTTGAAATTTCTTTTAGAAATTTAGTAAATGTGTATGTTTCATTGGTTTTCTTTCCTAAATATTGGTAGAATATGAGACAATGCAATTTACAGTCTTGGAGAATATATCTGGGTTTTGTAAATAAACCAGTCACGTTGTTTACGGCTTAGATACTTGAATTTCAGGCAGAGGAGGGAGGAATGGAGACATTTTTCCTCCTCTGGTGTTTTAAAAAGGTGTCTGATACCTGACAGCAGATATCTACTCAAAACTGCTAGCACACTAAAGCAGGCTTGTAACTACAGTTTACGACTGTGTTGTGAAATTCAAAGGTACTCTCCAAGGCCCTTGGAAAGCTCCAACTGTACTTGGATTTGGTGTTGTTATAGAACCTGAACACTCCACTCCATCTGGCCACTGTTTGGGTTCCAACAAGAGAAAAGTGGAGGCCAAAAAAAACCCTGGTGTGGATGATGCAGCTAACGTGGACATTTTCAAAGAACACCTTACATTGACGTGTGGACTATATTTACTACAACAGACCAAATTTTTAGAAAAGCCTGGAAAATGGTCTATACAGTTTTCTCTTTTGCAGAATGAGAGTTGGGGAGATCCTGGGCATGTATCTGTGTTGCACTTTTAGAAGAGAATGAAATGCATACCCCCGAGAATGAAACTTATTTCTGCTTTTCTTAAATTTTGAAGGAGCTTTTCACTCAGTACTATTTCATTAGTTTAGTTGTTTATGAAACAAAACAGTAAAAAGAGTGTTGAGGATAGGAAAAGTTCTAATATGTGCTACAAATGAGCTGAGCATAAATTAATGTTAGTAACATAGAACAGATATAAAGCAAAAACAGGGAAAAGGGTTGAACATAAGGCTTGATTTTTCTTCTGCTGCTGTTTGAACCATTCCTACTGTCATTACCATTTCAAAAGCAGGTCCTTACAGAACTGCAACACCTAAAACCTTATCTATTACCTGCATTTGAACATTGTACAGGGAAGACAGCTACATGTACAAATAATTAATATAAGAGGAATCTTAAAATCCATATCAAGAAGATTGCCAACTGTGTAAAAACAGATATTGAATATACCAGTGTCTATTCTCCAGTTCTCCTCAACTTCCTTGAATTTTAAGCCTGTGTTAAAGGATTTGGGACACTTGAACAAAAAAGATAAATGGACAATTATTGCAGTTGTATTTGGAAACAATTTAGGTGAGCCAACTGGTGAGTATGGTTTTTGCTGTTCTGGTCGTATGGAGGGCAGGAACAAACAACATTTGTGAATAACCATGAAAATATTTAAGTTTTGTTAAAAAAAAATAATAATAAAGGAAATGCTACATGTCCTTGGAAACATCCTTTCAATTTTAACCCACTACATTAAATCAGTCTGAGAGATTATGCGAGGTAGGTTTGTCACCAAGAGTAAAGTGTGTCCTGAAGTGGCAACTCTTTCTTTTCTTTCTCTCTTCTGTCTTAACAGACAGATATATAAATTACAAATCACAGTACTAAAATTAAATGTCCAAACAGCACCTGGCATGAGGCTACATGCTGTCTAATTCCACCCTTGTGACGTTCTATATAAAACTGTATTGATGGCACCCAACATTGACTAAGCACTGGCAATCCTTCTATGTCTCAGAGATTAACTTACACATCTTGCTTTTATGCATGAAATCAACATAGTGTTTGGAAGGTGAATGCTGTGTAAGGGAACAGTTGAACTCTATTAACAGATTTGAAGATGGGAGGAAAATAACAGAAAAAGCAACATTTACTTAGATGCAACTCTCACTGCTCAGCGGAAATGCAGGAAATGTGGCTCCCAATGCTGTTCAGAGACAATCTGAATGATTTTGTGAGTATTCTGATGCAAGTGGAGATAAAGATTCAGAACAAATTCATTGTGTGGAGGAGAAACTGCACAACAGCAAATCATTTTCCTCAGCTACCAAACTTTAAATTCAAAGTTCCTTTGTGTGTATCTCTACATCATAACTCATTCAACAGTATATATACTGTATGTTAGGTATAGGATATTTCAGTCAGGATTCTAAACTCGTCATGTTAAAGCCTGTTTGTTTGCTATGTGTCTGTACAGCAGATCAGATGTATCAGGCAAATAAGTAAGTAAAACTGTGTCTTTAATTTGCTAAAACAGGTATTACACAAAATAGAAGACTTTGTTTCTCAAGAACAGTTGATGACTGTTTTCTTATACAATATATTAAATCTTACATTCTCTAAGTGTCTTCTTGACTCAGGCTCCAAAAGCAAGTAAAGTGGTGTATTGTAAGCTAAAATGCAAGTATTTTTGCTGTTACTAAAAAAATAATAAAATGAAGCATTTTACTACTTTTGTAGTATCATTTTACTACTACATTTAACAATACATCAAATGCCATCATCTTTTATTGTTGACTTAGTTATCCTTGACATCTATGGAATCTGGTCTTCAGTATCTCCCAAAGGTTGAACTCTAAGAAGATAGAGAACAGTCAAGAGATGAAAAAGGAAAAGGAGATATTAACTGACAAAGTAGTTCTGCCAAAATATTACTTTATTACCTTTTTAGTTAAAAAAAAGGGGATAACTTTCTCCCAGTGGAAAGTACAGTGATGAACATGCACAGAAAATAAACAAATCATTAAAAGGACACATCTAGATGCTGTAAACTCTTACATCTTTGACTGCTGACTCTCCTGCAGCCTAATCTAAAGCTGGTGCTGTCTCCTCACAGGCATGTCTAAATTGAACTTCCAGGAGGTGTAAATTACAGAAATCAAATCTCTCACTTCTACCCATTGTTCTATTAAAAAATATGGATATAGGCAGGCGCATCTCTTACTGCTTCTTTCTGTGTTTCATGCATGATGCACAGTTGTCAATGCAAGTTTGGGATCCTGGTTCCTGTCAGCTGAAGCGCACCTTTCAGGAGACATGGGTGATAGGATGGTTGTTTTATAATTCCCAAGTTCTCTTAGACACAAGCTGAACACTGTCATGCTCTGCTCTCCCCAAGCAGCTGTATTTTGGGATATGCATAGTACCAGACTAAGACATCTAAGAAATCTGCAGCAGTAATAACATTATTTGTAGAAAGCAGAGTGTTAACATATTCCATCCTAATTCTAGATCACTCTCTTGGATATAGGTGTTGAAATACTTTTTGAACATATTCATAGAGCCTGATTGTTTCTGTTTGAGAACTAATCACATTTATTTATTATTTAGTCTTTTTTATGACTATAAAGTTTAAAATAAGTTCTCCCTTATATGTTCCTAGGAAGCTACTAATTTCTACATATGCGCTTTCTGAGCCCATATGATAACTATGATCTAAACTACAAAATTATCCAGTAACTGCTGCCCCAAGGTTCCTGAGAAGAGGAGACTCTGCATTTCAGCAAAAACTCAGTATTTCAGCAAATAAGTTATCAAAGGTGCAGGAGGAAAGACAGTGCAATAATTTATACAGAGTTTTGCTTTCTTTTTTCCTTTACACAATGTAAATTAATTATTTTTGCTAGTTGTTGGCAATTATTCATGTTGTATTTCTGGTGAGTTTGGATTCATTAACTAATACACAGATTCAAGACCTATGTTAAATTAAATAGGAATATAAACAAAATAAGCAATCCAGAATAATATCATACCATATAAAGATGACTAAACAGTGATACTATCAGAGTTCAAACAAATATATTTTGCTATTGTTTTTAATTTTGTTCACAAAATAATAAACAGTAATTTTTTTCTTATTCACTTTTCTTTCTGGTAGGCAATAAAAGCACTGTTCAAGAGAGGAATCTGTAGTGTCAGCCCTTTCCCACTTGTCCAAGAGCTCTTATTCAGATCAGAAATAAAAAATAAAATGGCTAAATAAAAAGCAAAAAGGCTTAGAGAACTGTTAATGGAAGCAACTATAAACTTTGGGTATACAAAGTATTGCTACATTGGGGTATCTCAGTCTTTTTTTTTTTTTTTTTTTTTTTTGTACACACAAGGTACATTTGCTGTTCTCCATTACAAATTAACAAAACATTTTTTCCTAACTGTATTAGTTTACTAGTACAGTTTACTGGATAGTGGACAAACTATCAGTTGTACTTTGTGTTTCTCATATGCTTTCTCAAATTTGAGAATTTGCTGATTATTAAAATAGTTTTTAAAATTTTTTTTTAAGAAGTGAAACACTATTTCAGATTACACTGTCTCTGTATAAGCTGTCATTTCAGCTAACATCACCAACAATGTATTTTTCCTGTACTGTAATTGTTTTAGGCATGACTATTTTCTCATAGCATGCAGCTAGTCTTGCTTATTAGAAATAATAAGTATATAGATATAAACATATTCATATAATACTTAATTAGAAATATTTAGTTTAGAATTAGTTAAGTGATGGCTTGGTAAAAAGAAATGTCTGGATTTATTATTTATCAATTAAAACCACCATAGAAATATTTTATGTTTGTATGATTATTCTACATTTAAGATGGAATGATTAGTTCATTTCAAACTATCATTATTTCAAGAGCATTTCATGATTCCTCTTCTGTTACTACAGTTTTTTTTTTTCGCTAGGAGACTTAGCAAGATTTGTATCTAGCATAAGATTTTGTTGTTGCTAGAAGGCTGAGTGATCAGCTGCCCGACATTGGACCAGTATCTCATTTCCTGTTTTCTGCAGGTGTCTATTGACATATAGGAAGTAATTTTTTCCTGGCAGTCAAATTATTTTACTTGGTTTGGATGGACAATCTTGTTGACTGGTTTTCTTGACACTGAAATGAATCAATAAGGACACAATCCATTCTATGTTCATGAAGCTGAGGTTGTCATCCCAGTAAACTGCTTATTATGCATTACCACTTACACCTACATGTGAGAGAGGAGAGCCAATGTCTTGTAGTCTCAGATTCCAAGCTGTGTGAAAAACTCGGACTCCTGGTTCCAAGAACCTAAGGATCATAAATGTTGTGCACAAAATATCATGCTAGTGTTTTCTGGGTGTAATACCTGTTAAAATTGACACAAATTAAAGCAACATGTGGAGACTGTGGGAGGCTTTGATATAATAAATCCTAGGACCCTTTTTTTCATGCTTTATGAAGTTACCTTTTCATTTAGGCTGAAGTTTCTTTACCATTGATTTAATTTATTGCTTTGTTTTTTCCCATTTTAATTTGCTACATATACAACATCTTCTCCAGTATCTTACCTTTAAATCAATTTGTTGCTTGCAAAGCAGTTGTCTCACTTTAGTTTCTACAACATATCTACATGGGACTCTAATAGCTAAATAATTTCCTCTTTTGTTATTTAATTTTACACTTATTGGGTAAGTGTACACATTGGAAATATTTTCTTTTGCTTCTTAGTATCTAGAGGCTTCTACTGAAGTACTCCTGAAACTGTTGTGTCCTTCAGTTTTAACTGCTTGGCTTGGTTAGCTTTACCTTGAAGACTTTCAATTTTCAATGGCTTTTCAATATATAAATTAAATGTTTCACCTGAAATTTGATTGAACATAGATGCTTTCAATACCTTTACTCATTACCTGTTAAGTATGTTCATTAATCAACATTTCCTATTTTAAATAAAAATGTATTATTCTGACACTTGTGATTACAGTCTCCTAGCAACTTTCTCCAACCTGTCCTTTTCATTTCTATGGTCTAAGGCCAGAAAGGAGTGAAGATAACCCTAATTCTGCACGTGGTTTAATCCTTTTCCCCATGTGGTATAACTTTAATTTGTTAAAGGAGCTGATATCTGTAATTTTATTAGACTAATGATAAAGTACAGTATTAAACTTCCATTCTACATGTCAGTGTAACCTATATCATAGAAAGAAAAATCTTTTCCCACATATTCACTTGCAGCCTGCAGTTAGCAGGCTGATTCTTTCTCACACAGAAAACTCCAGCAAGGCATCTTAAAGGAAAAACTTAATTCAATAGGTTTTTTCAATACTTCAGTAAGAATCAACTTTTCTTCATTTTACATGCTGCTCTCCTCAATCCAAGTGGCTGCATGAGGTAAATTTTCTCGTCCCCAGTTGCCAAGTGCCTTCTCCTTTTTGAAGTCCTCCTTAAGCTTTTCTCTGAAATTACTTCCTTTTTTTATTTATGTCCATATATCTATAGTATTTTTTTTCTCCTGGAACATATTTTTGTGTCCTGTCACAGTTCATTCTTACAAAATTGTGTAAACTCTTCTCCTTGGGTGCTTGATCTTACAATCTCTGGCACCCTGTAAGACAGCTGCACGGCTTTCAGGAGAGGAAAGTCTGTAATTCTTTAAGAGTAGATCTTAAAAATAATAGTTCATAAACCATCATATATCTTTATATATGTATAAACTTACATATTAAGAAACCCATTCTTCCTTGCTATTAGGGTGCAATTTCTCATTTTTCACCATACTTGAATTTAGGGCTGAACAGATCTGTTTGCGCTGGTTTGCACTTACTCCATAGCTCCATCTTTATGGATACACAAGGAGAAAGCATGACTAATGACAAAATCAGTGTTCATCCTTTCTATGTAAACCAAAGCTTTGAAATTAAGTATCTTATCCTGTACTTGAATTTAAATTTGCTAGTCATCCATATTGTTTACAACACTATTTAATAGAGACATGCAGGAAAAATTCTGTAGATTTTTGAAGGAGCGAAAACCTGCATATGCTCACAGTTTTAGTATGGGCTCAAGCTTTTGTTTCTATAATCTTCATAGGGCAAATACAGGTAGCTTGAGTGCACTCTCCTCTAGGAGATATTACAAATTCATTTTTATTTCGTTGAGAAAACATCCTGAGCCAACATCCTGGTCCTGTGTGGTTTGGAGCCAGATATAAGTTTATAAAGAAAGAGCCTAGGAGACAGGCTCTTAAGTCATGCTTAAACCCAGTCCAGGCTTTGCCCCATTGTCTTTGCAGAGAAAGAACTTGAATGAGAATGAAGATACTATTTCTGTGGCACCGTTTTTAAGAAAACATGGATTCTAGGCTGGAAACATGGGCACCAGCAGTTTGAACTCCTTTGTTTATTCTAAGAGTCACAGGAGGGAAACCACACAAGGGTTTTGCCTGAGAAAAAAATGAACTGGAGAAGCAATAAAGAAGTAGAGAGTTTGCTGGGGCACTCTCAGATCCTTCTGCAGAACCAGTGATGTGAAAGTTGAAACTGATGCTTCTTTTATGACTCCCTAATTCTATGATTTTTTTTTTTAATGGGGGTTAGTGGAAGAAGGCAGCATGCATCCTCTCTGTTTTTATCTACTATTGAGCTCAGTGACACCGAACAATCTGAGAATACTTGCAATACATGGAGAATACTTACCATGTGAAATGCATTCAAAATGGCTTAGAAATTAATTCTCTGTGTCTGTTTATATTCTCTGTGGCTGTTTATAAATACACTCAGTTGGGCTCAAGCATTCAAAGCCACCTCCTTATGATATGTAGTGAATTTACTAACATAGATGGGGAACTGTGCCATGTATACTGGCCAGAGTACCAAAAAACCCAGATAGGCTTAGTTTTCTGGTGTAGTATAGCTTAGCTGTTAAATGTTGAACTCCTGTGGCTGATCTGGTCAACAAAAGTCATTTGGATATATATTTTCCTGTTTTCTCAAGCTCCGAACAAAAGCTTCTTCTTTAGGACTTTCACAATTAATTTTCAACATCAAATTACATACTATTTTTTTGATACAGATACAAGATAAGGCACTGGGGAAGTGCACATTGAAACACTTTCAATCATTTACCAGCAGCTCTGGATAACCAGGGAGGCCCCTGTTCAGTGGAAGTTGGTAAATGTGACACTCATCTCCAAGAAGGGATAGAAAAACGATCTGGGAACTACAGGTCTGTCAGCTTGACCTCAATGCCAGGGAAGATCATGGAGCTGATCATCTTGAGTGCCATCACACGGCACATGCAGGACAATCAGAGCATCAGGGTGAGCCAGCCTGCATTTGTAAAAGGCAGGTCCTGTTTGACCTTGTCCTACCTGCTGATGCAGCCTCACATTGAGTCCTGTGTGTAGTTTTGGGTAGTACAATATGAGAAAGACATTAAGCTGTTAAAAAGTGCACAAAGGAGGGCAAAAAATATGGTGAAGAGCCTTGAGGAACAGCTGAGGTAACTTGGTCTGTTCAGCCTGGAGAAGATGACACTGCAAAGACATTGAGGTGCTGGAGTGTGTCCAGCAGGACTGTGAGGGGTCTGGAGCCCAAGCCTTATGAGGAGCAGCTGAGGAAGCTGCTGTTGTATAGCCTGAGATCCCTCAGGAGGATCCCTCAGGACACTCAGGAGGGACCTGTTTGATCTCTACAACTCCCTGAGTGGAAGTTGTGGCAAGGTGGGATTGTGGGGAAGTTTCTTTGCCTGAACAACAAGTGATAGGATATGAGGAACTGGCCCCACATTGCACCAGGAGAGGATTAGAATGCATATTAGGAAAAACTTCTTTATGGAAAGGTTGTCAAGCATTGGAATAGGCTTCCATGGAACTGGTTGAGTCATCATCCTGGAAGTATATAAAATGCCTGTAGATGTGGTACCTGGGGACATGGTTTGGTGGTGGATTGAAGTGGTTGGATTTGATGATCTTAGAGGTCTTTTACAAATTAAATGATTCTTTGATTCTATGACTCTAAACAGGATCTTGCTGATTTCAGTTCATTGATTCACAGGTTTGGAGGAATGTTCTCTCTATGCTATGTTATGAATAGTAGCAATAGAGAAAACAAAATGGGAAATAGAAGACTTACAGAAAGACTTAAAGCTGTATAGAACATTTACCTGCTGACTTTATCTGTGCATTTTGCTACTATCAGCTTCTTCTCTATGGGCTAAATTCAACTCCATCTTGGAGGTATCAATAAAATTAATTCCTCCTCCTCAAAAAAAAACCCAAAAAAAAACCCCAAAAAAACCTCTTTCTGGTTCCTGCTGCTTGCCAACTACTTTTCTGGTTTCCCTGCTTCAAACTTTCTCCACTCCTTTTCACTTTCATCTTAATATATTCCTTTGTCTCCTTTCCCTCCTTCAGCTCTCAGAATTGAATTTTGTATCTACATAGTTTAATACAGTGGAAATATAGTAGGGTGGATTATATATGTTATACAGAATAGAATTAAACAAAATTGCACACACTAGCAAGATGTACATTTTAGGTCTATCCTTTATTTCTGGCTCATTGTGAAAAAACGGAATTGAATTAACCAGTTAATTACTGGTTCTTAGAAAAATAAACTCTATTAAAAAAAAGGAAGAAAAAAGGCAAGTTTGTTGGACAATGAAAATTAGTGGCTGATTACTATGGGAAATTTCTATATTTTGAAGCATTAAACAGGAAGGAAAGAATGGAAGCAAGGAATGAAAAAAGCAAGAAAGATGAAGGAGAAGAGAAAAAAGGAAGAAAAGAAGGAGAGACAACTATGTAACCCAGTTACATTTTGTTTAACCTCAAAGGAAGATTTTGCTCTCCTGCAAGTTATTCACTTATGCACTTGCTATGAAATCAGCATTGTGAGTAAGTTGATAGCCTGCACAGGGAAGGAAAGAATGGCAAGCTGATTACTTTATGGTTATTTCACAAAACTGATGAGACAGCAAATGATATTCAATCCTATTAAAAAGACTAAGCACAGCCTTTTTTCCACCCTTAAAAAAAAAAAATCCTACCTTCCTCGTGCTGGGATTGGATGATATGATTCTACAATTCAGGGAGTCTGCAGAACATCTGCAATGAAATTGGTTTTCTGTGGAAAACTGATGAATCACTTACTGCCAATGACTGCAAGGAAAAGTACTTGTTTATGCCCTTATGTAATGAATTTTTATGAGGTGAAGTTTTCTGTTTATAAAAAATACCCTTTCAGTTGCTGCAGATGTAAAATAATAGAATTCAGAATTTAGACCACCACATTACTGAAAAGGCAGTCAGTAGCCGAATATCATCATCTACTTACAATATACCAAAAAGGGGTTTGTACTTCTATAATAGAATTAAAATTTCCATCCATTCCATAAGGTCTTGCAAGAGAACCAAAAAAAAAAAAAAAAAAAAAAAAAAAAAAATCAATATCAACGGTTACCTTTCTCAATATATTTTAAAATAAACTTAGTGTTTTTACCAAAAAATACATGTTCTGCTTCAAAAAGTAGATCTAAAACCTCATGCTTATGAGCAGTTCCTGAGAAAGCAACCACTGTATCTCTGTAATAAAAGAAAATGAGTTACATGCTTTTCCTTGAATGTCCCCCAAAACCTCTTTAAAAGCAGGAGTTAAAGTAATAGCTTAGGTGTAACCATTTCACTGTGAAAAGCAACTTCTCACAATCGTAAGTATCTTAAGAGAGTTTTATGACTGCAAATTAATTAGTGGAGCTAATTTTAAGAATTACCAAACTGTCTTATTCTTACATTCAGCAAGAGTTGAGTTTGATTGTTACAATCTTTTAATTTCCTTTGGAATCTTGAGACATTTCCATTAAGTATTTCACAGCTTGAATGTTATTTCTTTTTTGATCATGTTGTGTATTTCCAGGAATAGCTGTAGGTGACTGGAAATGTGCAGGTATCTATTCTCAATGACTAATGCATTTTGCATTTCTGCAGCAAAAGCTGTTTTGCTCTGTATGTGAAAAACTTTCAAGTGCCATTTTCTTCATACTTCTAATCTCCATGTCCTGATATCTATATTGGTTCTGCAAGTATGGATAATGCACCAGTTTTTTTTTTGAATCAATGTATATTTTTATGAAATTGGGTTTTTGTGACTCTAAGCAATGATGCAATGAGCAACCTGTACTTCTTTGTGCCTTGCCACTCCACTACCTATGAAACTGTTGCAGGGTGACTGCTGTTGCTGCTGTCAAAGGGATTGTGAAAGAATGCAAGAGACAGCATGCTTCAGGTCCATCTATATCTTCTGCAATGGCCAGTTTGCTTAAATCTGGAGACAACCAGCCAAACACAATTGAACTTTTACCTTATTTTCCACAACACATGTAACAGAAGCTGTGCCACTTGGCTAAGTGCCCATTTCATGCTTGCATCTGCAGCATGCTCTGGCCATTCAAGCACTGCTTTTGGAGAAGAAATACCACACACCACATGGGACCATTTTGTCCTCAGTATATGGAATGAACAGCAGTAAGTGAAATCCTCATCTTGTCTACCCTGCAGCCACATTCCTCTTGAGCTCTGATTCTGGTGTCCAGCACCAGCCTCCACATTCTCACCCTTTTTAATACAGAGTAAATCAGTGATAGGCTGTCATTATTGGTAGTGCAGCACTCATGGAGACATTAGAGCCTTTATGAAAAGTATCCTGAAGCAATGGTCATTATTTGCGCTCTTGTCTTTGAACCATGTGACTATCAGGTGGAGCAATCCATGTGATCCACAATCTTTAGTAGCAGCCTGCATCAAAAGAGGCTGGAGTTAGAAGTTAACAATAAATACTGCACACCCATCACAGAAGCTTTTATTAATTACAGAGAGACTGTTTAGTGGCTGTGGTAGTCACTCATGAGAAACTTACCTATTTAAGTGCAAACAGACACAACAGCATTTTAAGAAAGGCTTAATTAGCCCTGGGTCTGCATCATGCACACTGCTTCTTATGCCTTGTCATAAGCCATGCATCTCTATCCATATAATTGGCTCTCACATAGTATGTTCATAGTTTCTGTTGTGGTTTAATGCATCTGAAATTAAGATGAAGATCAGCAGTGACAACTGGATATCAACATCCAGAATACCAAGCCTGTTGTCCCTTACTGCACCATGCATAACAATGACTAAAGACTTTATATCAAAACTGGGTACAATAGGAGAGCTCATGTAAAAGGCAATAGACCTCAATAAAAACAGGACAAGTTTCAAAACTCTTTGGAAGTCTAGCGGTAATATATTCCCATGTAAAAGTCAGTACTACCACAGATGCAATTTACTGTCTTTGCCTGCTGAAATAGGCACTCTCCTAGGAGCCTATGCCCAGGGAGTGCCCTGGCTCTAGGCAAAAAAACCCTCATCCTTTCGGCACCCTGTCTTCAGGCCACAAAAGGAAAACTAACGACAGAGGGTAGGCAAAAAATCTTGTTAGGGAATCAGGTACCTGAAGACTTCTAGTGAACCTGTAAGATGTGACTTTTTTTCCATTAAGACAATTTATCTCCAAGGATTATCCTTGACACAGTTATTGCATCAGAGGTATCCTGCCAATTGCACAATCTGAAGATGCTATCTAGGGTTATTTCCTTGGCACAGTGTGTCCTGAAGGACTATTTCGGTAAGGGCCTTAAACAAGATGGCACACCAGCTATTGGCAAGTGACTAACAGCTAGGGAACATGATAGGATGCTTTGGTCACGTTAATGGAAGTTGCCAGTTCTGCAGTCAAGAAGTTAGAAAGATTGCAACAGATACAGAAAATGGCAGAGGAGAGAAGACTCAGCTTTTTGCTCTCTTCCAAGCTACTCCAAAATGCTTTGATTAGTTTTCTATTACAGACCTTCCAATATAGCCTAATGCAGAGCTTTACAAGACTGACAACCCCTTTTTTCCCTGAAATATCCTTGAACTATGTCCCTCAAAGTAGACAGATATGAATTGGCCACTGGCCGACTTTACCATACTTTGCACCAGTTTGTTCTCTCAGGAGACCCAAGATCAGAGAGGTATGCAGCTGAGGATTTCAGACTTATTAAAAACTGCCTGCAAGACATAGAACTACCTGCACCTGCTGCTGTACAAGTGTGCCCACATTTTTATCTGAAATAGAGCTGCATTTTTGTATGCAGATCAACAGACAGTTTGAGAATTCTAAACCCCAGGTATGTTGTAGAGAACAGAAAAGATGACCAATTGGCTTTAGCAGATGCTGTATGAACATGCCTGTGCATGTTTGTGATTCATCTGGTGCCAGGCTGAGAGGGATTCTGCCCACAAATGTCTTTTCCTTGAACAAGATTTGGCCACCTTGCCAGCTCCTCACTTTGGGGTGGACTCCCTGGAATGGCAGAAACTTAAGACTGTGATAACAATTTAGGTGGATGTTTTAATGCTGCCAGCATGTAAAACGCTCTTGGGAGGCTGAAGGCAGGCAGCTGTAATCTATTCAACAAATTCTACTAAGATTTCCTCTGGGGAATAGGTAAGGGGTTGAAGCACCACTTTCAAACTGCTTCTGCTGTTTTGGCTATATACACTGTGACTTGCAGCAGCTGAGGCTACCATACTGTATTAAAAGCAAATGACCATCAGTTTATTATATCCTTTGCCCAGTCACGCCACAATATTCTCTTCTCAGTAAAAGCCAACACAGCTTCCTAGCAAACATACAGCAAAGTGTAACAGCTATGACTAATCTGCTCAAAAGAAGAAATGTGAAAAGATAATTTGCTTTAACCTAAAACTGAAGAAATTTTTAAAGAGAAGTCTAAACTAGTTTCTCACTTTGCATTTTAGTCTCATAAATGACAAAGTATGAAGTCACCCACTGAGTAAGAAATAACCACCCTTCCAGAAAAACTCTCTTAAGAAAAAGGCAAACCTCAGAACCTCCTGTTAAAAAATATCATTTATTTGTCAACTTGGTTTTCATAAGAATGACACATCCCAGGTAACAATTGCATTATTATTCTCAAATAAGGACATTATAATAGATTGTATTTAGCAAATACATATCCTTCATCTTTCTTCACATTGTCTCTTTACTAATGCTGAGATCATCCTTGTTCATCATACCACACAGTTACAAAAAAAAAAAAAGTATTTCCAAGTAAGGCGGGAACCAAATACTATCCCTCTCATTTCTTTCACAGAAACTCCCACTTCTAACCTTTCTATAAAGTTACTTATAAGACCTCCCTTAAAACAAACAGAGTAGATGGAATGGTTTGTGGAAGTAAAAAAGAGCATTCTCTGACTCCTTTCATCTAAATGCCTCCCCAATCACACTTTGTGGCAACTGGTAATTCTCATTCAAATGAAGAAATGAAAAATTTTCTAGTATGTTTATTAATGTAATTAGTCTGTTTCATTTATGCCTTCACTTTTTGATTTTTCATAATGAAAATGTTCATGTAGCACACCAAGTCAACAGAGCACAAAGAAAACTGGTAATAAAAGGCTATAACTCCTATCCAAGACTGAACAGAAGTTCTGGTCCTTTAACTTCCTTGAATTCTAAGCATTTATCCTTTTCACTGATGCACGTATGACTACTCATAAGTACATTCTAATGGTAGCTGAATACTAATCCACTTTTGTTTAAAGATTAACATTCCAAACCAAAATTTATTCTCTTTACTGCAAGAAGTAGGACCAGATGTAGCAGTCCTTTGTTAAAGTAGTGTTTAAACCTGAAAAATATAATGTTTATGAGGACAACTTATCAAGGTAATTAATATGTAAATCTAATTATCCTTTGATTAGTCTACAAAGGATCTGATTTTTTTACTGTAATATCTTCAACTAAGACTCTTCTGCAACTTATAGATCACAAGACACAACAAAACAGAATTAGAATATTTTAAAAAGTGTATTTTTAATTTTAAAGTGCTTCAGGAAAATGCTGAATATTGAAGTACTAAAAAGGTAAGCTGGTAGTTTTTCAATATTCAAGTTGGAACCCTGGACTCATTAGTGACTACAACTGAGCAAAGGTTTCACCATATGGGAGATAAAAAAAAATCTTTATCTGACATAAAAAACCCATTATTTTCCAAAACCACCTACTTCTGTGAGATGCTTGGTACCTGCTTACTTGCATGTAAAATAAAAGAACTAAACCCCCACCTAAAGATCTAGGTTCTCAGGGTAACAAAAACCATTTATGCCACAAGACACAGACTTCACAAACTTTGTCAATACTATCAGTTACAAACCAAACACAGTGATGAGGAGGTGGTACAGAAGTAGGCCAATGCTTTGCTATAATAAGTCAACATAAGTTAAGCATTAGAAGTTTAATTCCAGGAAAAAACAAAAAAAAAAAAACAACCCAAAAAAACAAACCAACAGTAAAGTGTGATATAGCAGAGCCAGCAGAAACCAGCTGTACAACAGAGGTACTAAACTGCTTGAAACAGGTTTTTTATTGATAGTGTAACAGGGATGAAAAACAGAGCACAAACTTTACCTGCATGAAACTGCAAGAGACAAAACAAACCCCAGGAAATTCATACAGCTAATGCACATCAAATAGCAGGACAGAGGGAGATGGAATGAAAAAGGAAGATAACATTCTTTAATATTCAGGAAAATGAAATATTTCTATATCGGAAAGAAGCGAACTCCAACCTAAGAAGGGCATGACACCTAGCAGAGGCCAATACAGAGAATCCACGCTCTTTTGATAAAAAACTGCTCTGAGACTTCAGAATAAATGAAAAGTCCACAGCAAACAAAGGTGTGCTATGCTTGTAAGCTGCAAACACTAGATTTTGGATGCGTACAAGTCTTTATTAATAAACACAGATAAAGACTGAAGTACCAAAATGTTGATGATGTTTCTCGAGACATTAGATCACCTTGAAGTCAGCATTAATAAAACATGTCTTTGGGAAAAGCTATTAAGTGATGTGGAAGGACAATTAATACAAAATTCCTTCAGGAATAAGAAGTAACTTCAGGATGCTCTCCAAATGACTTGCCAGTTTTCATACTCTTAATAAAAACAGGTTTGCACCTGCTGGTTCTAATTGCAATGGCAAATAACAGAAATATGGCAGGCTACTAATACACATATCTGACAGCAAATAATATTGCAGCACAGTATCTGAAAGCACTTGCTCTGAAATCTCTGTTGACTCACAGAACAGCAGCAGAATTAATGAAGTTTTTGGCTGCCCACCCGCTAACTATATCTAATTACATCAGATGAAAGCACTGTGTGTCACTCTAGAGATCAAAACCTAGAATTTAAGATCTTCAAACAAATAGACTAGTGGGTTGTTATAATCAGAATGTAGAATGAAGAATGTAATAAACCATTTCATAAAAGTAGATCAAATTTACTCAATCAGCTGTTACCCTGCTATTTTTGGGACTGACTATTGATGATTGCCAATCAAGAACAGAGCCACAATAAAGCTATTTATTTAATTTAACTGTATATGTTTTTGACAATTTAAGATTCAAAAGAGGACGTAATGTATTTTTGTGTTAATGGGACTCTTCTGAATAACACTTCCTGCTAAAAAATGATTGCAACTAAAAGGAAAGTAATCCTATAAAACCAGGTGGAAGAGTAAATGGATGAAGTGTTAGAACAATTAAAACTTTGCAAAGGCAACTAAGAAAGCAAATAGTAAAGCAAAAAGCAGGAAATTACCTACTTTCATATGTTAATATGCACATAACTGTGTTTGATCTTTTTCTGTGTGGAAGTGAACTCTGAGATTTGGCACCCACCTAGACCACACCAAAAAAAGATGAGTGGCAATTCCTACAGACAGCATTTTGTGAGTAAACAATTTTCTTCAGAGTCTCTAACTCAGAAGAATGTGGGTTACCCTGAATATCTGCCACATTCCAATGGATGATGGGTTTCATCCCTCAGCTTCTGAGGGAAGACAATATTTATGTAATTGAAGCTCAGAGACATAGCTGCCTGAGAAAAATAGTTGTCATCTCACAAAGGTCTAGAAGGTGCACTGTTTTCCTTAAATATTCTTTATACCTTTGGTTTTTTTTAGTGTAACATCATATTGGGAATTAAAATTTTAAATATTCTTTAGGCACAAAAAGAACAACTTTCCCACTTAATCCATCTACTAGGTAAATTGGTAATGGCACTGTGTCTGGGTAAGTTAAAGATTGCCAAGTGCCTTAATCAATTGTAATGTTCATAAGTTTGCAAGTAAAAGTTCTTCTTGAACCTCCTGTGAATGTTGTTGTTGTTTCCCCCACACGCCACCCAGATTAAATTCAACTAAACTACCTTCCCCTAATCTGCCAAGCGGGGTAGGGCATTATGGCACTGTTACTCAATAAAAACCCAAGACCAGTAAAAATACACATTACATTAATTACAGAGTCCCCAAAAGCATCTTTCAGCAGTCTGCTTTCAATAATTTCTGAATTCTTCCATTAATCTCTTTGATATATATCATGTATAGTATAAAATTAAATCAACTTCATATCAAACATGCAATTCTGTCATTTCAATTTTATACTTCAATGGCTGAAGACTGTGTACCTCTGAGCCACATTTAGGACATGTAAAATACATATCAAATAAAAAGTTACTTTTAATACAGTAGTAACAAAAAACATGTGGACAGCCTATGGTATGTGGCATGGTAGGCCATTCTCCACATAGTGAACATTCCCTGCACTGAGCTGCTAATGTGTTTTCATTATTGGAAAGACCTGCGATAGGCAAACACCAAGAGGAAATTTTAAGTTTAAGCTTCTGTACATTAATGAGTGGTAGCAGATATATCAAAAATTCAGCAAAGCCATGCCATAAGAGTTCCCTGTTCATGTATTCAAATCCTATCTGACGAATATTTTGCGGCTTGCAGAAAACTGACCTGATTCCTAGAATGCGTTCAGTAAGTGTTGCGAATGTTCCTTTCCGAAGAAAAATCAGAAAATTTACAAGTCCACAAAGCTTAAGAAGTCCAGATACAAAACCTA
Organism: Taeniopygia guttata; assembly: GCF_048771995.1. NCBI lineage: Eukaryota > Metazoa > Chordata > Aves > Passeriformes > Estrildidae > Taeniopygia > Taeniopygia guttata. Next base: position 121,921,504 of record NC_133026.1, read on the forward strand.
TATAGCTCTTAATTTTACAGAAAGATTGCTGTTGACGATTGCTAAATAAATCATAACATCTTTCTTCCAACCATCTTCCCCCAACAGTGAAAATAAGATACCATAACTTCTGGTGTTTGCTCAAAGGCTGGTATTTCTCTGTCTGAGATAAGTTATTCTTGTATTGAATATTGAGAATAGCCTGCCCCACAGTTGCATTCTTGGAATAGATAGTGAATTTCCATAATATAAGACATAAAAATGCTTTTACTTCTGGTTCAAAATGAGCCAACACCCCTGGTTTAAATCCATGAAAACAGCTGGTAAACTGGGACCATACTAATTGTTCCAAGGCTTTGTTTAGTTCAAGAGCATCAAGCTGACTTATTCTGAGCACAGGATTCACACTCTTCTCATTTCCAATGCTGGAGGCCATTTCTTCACAAATAAACTTTCTAGAAATAAAAGACAAATAGACTTTAGTATAGTGGAGTATTTCCTATTTCTATTTTTGTTAAAAATAACAAACTTGTAATATACCACCAGTAGACAAGAAACAACAAAGTTCTCAGAATGCTCTATAAATGTGTTATTAATATGCCACAATTCCTTTAGGGAAGTTTACATTGATATAATATTAGCACACATTTAAATTAGTTTAAAATCTTATTTTTAGAAGAAATTATGATTGACCATTTCTCACAGACAGTTAACATTTGATTATAAACATCATCTAGATATTCAGAAAAATTCACAGATATTCATACATATTTGCTATTAATAAATTTATATATACATTTTAAAATATTGCAGGGAATAATTTTAATATTCAATTAAACCTTAAAATAGATCAGAAAGAAGAACTGCAACACTATATGGTGTTTTATGGAGACATAGGGAAAATGAAATACAAACCAAAAAGTCTGGGAAAGAAGAGGCAGACCAAGTGTTGTCATATGAACACTTAAATTGCTACAGCTGAAAGCAAAACCATAGAAATACAGACAAATTTAGGAATTACAGAAAGATATGGATGGAAATTAAGGTGGGAATAAAATAAAAAAATAAAATTTTCTCAATAAACACAGTGAGTTGTTTAGAGAAAAGTCATATGAGATTTAAGAAATATTCAGCATCCAGACATAAATTATTGTACAATACTTCACTGAAGACTACATATATTTTCTAGAGTGTTTTTGACAGATGTGGGACTGTGCTACTTGTTGTATAATATTTCCAGGCAAAATGTTTAATGTATAATAGCAACATCAACAAATGTATATGCCTCTTGCTCAAGCATTATAGAAAAAAATAAAAATATTTTTTAAAATAGCTTCTTTTAAATGTTGTTGCATCTGTCTGAGATGTCTGGCTGAGAAATAAATGCAATAAATTGCCAAAATAAAATACAGGTAACATCTCAATGCAAAATTGTGGGGTAACCAATTTTTGCTTCCTTTTGTCAACAGTTTAAATTCCAAAGTGATTCAGAAGTATTTTCAAAAGTATTTTCAGTATGCAACATATTTCACTTTCTAAACCAGATTCTTTGCATAACAGATCTGTAAGGAGTCCACAGTCTTCTGAAGAAAATATAGGAGGTAGTGTCTCAAATTCTTATATGTAAGAGAAAAAGAACCATACAAGATTACTGTGAGTAAAAGATGCTGTAGAGGCTCTTGGTAGTAATGGTTGATAATGATGCCAAGAATGCTAAAAAAAAAATCCTTCAAACAAACGTTTGCTGAAACAGAATACCTGAGAAGATTTAAAACACAGTATATAACATCATCTGTAGCTTTCCTTTCTGTTTTCCATATTTATCATTAGTTATCACAGCAAGGAAATATGACTTTGTCCTTAGTGTAGGGTGTATAACTGTAGTTTCCAATTACCTAAGATTGCTACATGGGTAGAGCATACAATAGCTCCACTCAGCTTTTTTAAACTCCTCCCTTCTTATTAGCAGGCAAAACATGGCTGAAGGTGGTATAAGGCCACCTCCTCTGGGCAAACAGCTATAGGGTTCATTGCGTGAACTCACACAGCTGAATAAAACAGGATACAAAGGCTATATACCTAAGCCTGTCTCCCTCACACTTAAGTCTTTTCTGCAGCAGAAACCAAAGCACAGGCAACATTTTCCAGTATGATCCAAGTAACTTCTCTCGTCTAATTTATGATTAAAGGGGTCAATTCAACCCCTACTGGATTTTGCTGCATCACTTCAAAAACTCCAGCACCAATGACCATCCACCTTCCTATCCCTTATCTTTTCATTTCACTATTATTTTAGGAACCAGAGCCTTTGAGAACCACCTGCTCTAGAACCTGTCACTGGTAATTCATTCATAATCTGTAAAAGTCTAATGTTTTCTTCACTTTCTGTTCTACTCATTTTACTTCGTTCTACTTGTTTCAGTGTTCTGTATAACTCCCAACACACAAAACCTCCTTTAAAAATGCTAGTTACTCAAAAGGGACATCATATCAAACAACTTCCTTGATCCATCTACTATTTTCCAATATCAGTTCAACTATTTTTTCTTCCAACATCAGTTCAACAATTTTTTCTGTTTTTCATTACTGTAGGTGCTATGAACAATTTCTATTGTAGGCTTCTCATAAATAAATATCTTCCTTATTTATAAGAATATTTACAGATTTTTTTCTCCCATTATAACTCTATTACTTAAAGAAACCTGAGCAAGGGCTCATCAGGAATTTTCTGAAGACAAAGTAAAATGTGTCAGATCCACAGGATTATGATGGCTCCTGAAACACACATAGGCTGGGAGCCTGCATGACTGCACTCCTACTTTGAAAAAGAGGATGTGGGGACAGGCAGCATGCTGAAGACAAGCCACCAGTGCATCCTTGCAGCACATTAGAATATGTATAGCCAGCAGACTGAAAAATGTGCTTATTACCCTCCACTTGGCATTGGTGAATCTACACCTGGGATACTAAGTCCAGTTTAGCCTCTTTTCTATGAATACTACAAAATAAATGCCAACAAACTGAAAAGAGTCCTGTAACTAATACCATCAGGGAACCCCTGGCCCTGATACATGAGAAGAACTTCAAGGAACTCAGATGGTTCAACCTGAAGGATAAGTCAGCTAAGAAGTGGTCTATGAATAATCTTCTATTTCCTAAGGGTTGCAGAGCATATTAAGCCTAAGTTTTCTGTGAGATGCAATGAAATAGAGGCAACTGTGTTTTAAGTCACTACATGAGAAATTCTAATTGGAATCAAGGAAGCTGGAGCATTCTGTCTACAAAGACTGAAATCTCCATCCCCAGAAATTCTTGAAACTTGACCAAATGATGCCTGATCTATCCATTTTAGCAACTGATTTATTCAAAATTTTCACAGGAGAGTAGACTAAAATCTTCTCTCAGACTTGGAGCTTGACCTTCCCATTTCCTCACTGCAGAATCTAATTGATTTTTTTTTTTTCATGTCTATCATTGTACACAGAACTGTATTTGAAGGAAATAATTTTATTGAATCTGTCAAAGTGCACTGGAACTTTGTATACAGAAAATGGGGACCACTTTTGAGACAACATGCCTGAGTAGCAAAACTACTGTTCTTTAACTGTGAAATTTTTCCAAATCCAACAAGTCTTCTTTTTAAAAAATCAGAATCAACACCATATATACTGTTTAATGGTGTTACGTTTAATGTCTCTTCCTGAACGACCAGCTATCAAATTGATTAAACTTGTAGTCACGTTTAGGCAGACTATATGCAATAGGAACAATACCAAACAACGCTAAGGATGCTATCTTTTAAATTATGCTTGTAACATAGTGATGTTTTAAAGAAAGAAAGAAAAAAACATTTTAAAAGCTTCCTTTTTGATGAAAAATTAAGTGGTCTCAATTCAAGCAATAGATCTGGGCATTGTTCTGAAGTTCTTTCCTGCTAAGAACATTTAAAGCTTGCCATAGGCCACGGCAGTTAACTGGACCCTGTAAGTTACCTAAAGATTATATCCATATACTTCTGATTTTAATATGTAAGCACACTTCCGTGTGCTTAATGTTCTGCTATCCATTCTGCTTTCTTCTGAATTGATCTAAGGTTTTATTGCACTTAAAGGGAAGATATTTATTTCTCATAGGAAATATTAAAAGGTACAGTTTGAAATCTATATTGTCCTATGAAATTGTCTTCAAATGTCCTAATGATCTGAGTAAGAGCAACTGTTTCTTTGAGAGAAGTGCCCTAAATTTTTATCTCAATTTTGTTATGGTAGGAAATTTCCCTTTAAAAATTACTTCTATGAAAAGTCCTTTTAGAAATTTTTTGGTTTTCAGTTTATATAGTTTTTGCACGCAGTAGTAGAAATGAGAACTATAGTAACTTAAAACTAGATAAAAAACACACCCTATAAGTACTAAGACATTTATCTTGTACTTTTTTAATGTTATTTTTGCATTCCATATTTTGCTGAGCTAAACAGAATATAGAGAATGTTTGTTTTCCTTCATGTTTTTTCATTAAATTCTATTTCTCATCCTTACTGTTTTAATTCTTATTTTAAGTCACTTTTAAAACATAAGAACCCAAAATCATAGACCAAATAATGAAAGAGGCAGGTATCAACATTCAGATATATAATGAATTCAATGTGTGATGAACCTTTTACATAAATACTTTTTAAGTAGTAAAGACTGGTACTTGTAAGGTTGTTCCTTTATACTGTCAGAGATACTGCATAGAAAAAATAAAATAATTGCCTGCCAGAAAAAAAACCAACTGAAAAACCCTAAAATGTTCCTTTCTTAAATAGCCTGTATTTTGTTTGTTTTGTCTTTTTTAACCAAACAAATAAACAATCTCACTTGCACAGTACAAAAAAAAAACCCTACTGTGTATCACTAGGGAAAAAAGGAATTTTTTCTGGTGTATATTAGTGCTGATACTGAGCTTTGTAGAAATTATGAATGAATATATTTTATTTGGAAACATGTTATTGACAGAAATCTATCAATAGTAATGTGAGTATTGTCAACAGCCTGTCAATATTAATGTAATTATAATTAAGGGGATAACATGGATTTTAGCTATAATACCAAGTAACATCTCCTGCATTGCTACTATCAATATAAGCAGTATTATTGACCTGTTCTGGGACTATCAGTAGGAGATGTATTACCACCAGGCACATTTGTCAATGCATTCTGCCCACAAAAATTCTACATTTAAATTTACAGGTCTGTAAACTTTGCCTGAAGAAATATACAAATTCAAGTAACCTCTTGGGTGCCATTTTTTCCACAGGGCTTTTCTCTGTGGATGAGTAATCAAGGGGTTTCTATCTCAGAGCTACTGCAATTGCATTCCCTGCTTTTCTAGCATAATCATTATAAATGACAAATAGACATGCATGCAGAAGCCTTAAGTATGATCTGTCAAATCACTTTTTGAGAAGCAAAATGAAAACAAATTAAAAACCAAAATTTGTTCCTAATGGCTGGCAGCCAGTCACTAGTTGTGTCCCTCAAGGACCAGTGCTGGGGTCAGTCATGTTTAATATTATCACTGATGATCTGGATGAGGGGTTGAGTCCACCATCAGTAAATTTGCAGATTACACCAAGCTGGGACCATGTGTCGATCTGCTGGAGGGTAGGAGAGCTCTGCAAACGGACCTGGACAGGCTGGATAGATGGGCCAAGTCCGACAACATGAAGTTTAACAAGTCCAAGTGCTGAATCCTGTTCTTTGGCCACAACAATCTCCTGCAGCACTACAGACGGGGGACAGAGTGACTGGACAGTGCCCAGGCTGGAGGTACTGGTCAACAGCCAGCTGAACACGAGCCAGCAGCACGCCCAGGTGGCCAAGAGCATCCTAGCCTGCAGCATGGCCAGCAGGAGCAGGGAGGTCATTCTTCCCCTGTACTTGGCACTGGTGGGGCTGCACCTTGAATGCTGCGTCCAGCTCTGGGTCCCTCAGTTTGGGAAGGACTTTGAGATGCTTGAGCACGTTCAGAGAGGGCAACGAGGCTGGTGGGGGGCTTGGAACATAAACCCTATGAGGAACTATTGAGGGAGCTAAATAAAATCAGCTTGGAGAAAAGGAGGCTCAGGGAGACCTTATCACTCTCTACAACTGCCTGAAAGGTGGCTGTAGCCAGGCTGGGGTCGGTCTCCTCCCCCAGGCAACCAGTGACAGAATGAGAGGACATAGTCAGTCTTAAGCTGTGCAAGGGGAAGTTTAGGTGAGACATCAGGAAAAAGTTCTTCACCGAAAGAGAGACTGGGTATCATCTGCCCAGGGAGGTGGTGGAGTCGCCAACCCTAGAGGTGTTTAAAAAAAAACTGGACATGGTACTCAGTGCCATGGCTTAGTTGATGAGGAATTGTTAGGTCATAGGTTCAATTCGGTGCTCAAAGATCTTTTCCAACCTAGTTTATTCTGTGAAATTAAAATTATATTTAGGATGCATAAGTAGCACATCCACAGTAGCACAAACTAACATCACTGAATTTGTGATTTAATTCTTTTACACAATCTCTTCTGTGTAGACAAAACATGTAGTCTAAAACTGTATTTACAGAGAGATGGAATGGACTACAAGAGACCATCAAATCCTAACACAGCATGAACACAGGCTCAAGAATATACTGACGTGTCTATTAAGAAAGCTAACTGCAGTTTTCTAAGTAGTTTGTTCCAGTGGTTTATGGCCCTAATGATTACAAAGACTCTTTTTCTCATATTCAGTGTAAAGCATGTTTAGTAAAAATCAGGACAGTTTTCATTCCATATCAGAAATCAAGAACAACAAAAAGAATTTCCATTATGCTGCACCTTCTCAAGAGCAGAAGGCATGTGAGAGAACCAATTAGATTTGCCAAACGAGACAATATCTGCTTTCCTACAACATGCCTGGTATGATCCTCTAGAAAAACCAATCCAAACAGAAAACCCAAGTAAAATCCACAACAAAACAACAATTTTACTTTTTTCCCCAGCAGCATTTCACCTTGAGATCTACTATATCTTCATGTCCTTTTCTCTAATTTTTCTGAGTAATTATTTCCTGTTTTGAATTAATGTATTTTGAGTTTTTCATGTTAAATGCTTGCATTGTTTTTCATCTTGTTGACTTTACACTTTCCAAACTCATCAAGAGTATTTTGGATTCAGATCTTATGTTTAAAACAAAGGCAAAAAGAAAACCCTAAACTCTCAACCTCTCTTCAGCTTGTACTTTTCTAAGTATGTGTTCTCTTCCATCATCCAACTCACTAATGCCTTTTCATCTTGACTGGGTACTATAGATAATTACTCTGAAAAGGCAATTTTTAACTTCATACTGATAACATCAACATCTAATGGAGACAATATTGACATTACGTTTCCCTAGTTTGCTCATGTAGGGAAAAAGATTTTATTAAAATAAAGCTGCATTGTAACTAAAATTTTCCTCTTACTAAACCTGATATTCTTATTTAGAAGAGAAAAATATTGGGGTTTCTTACAAACAGGTCTCACCAAACCATACTGGCTGTTTTACCATTTCTCTTCTACACATCGTTAGATACAAATTAATTGCTAAACTATTTACTCCTGAACCTTTATTTGGAATCAAAACTGACAGTTTCAATAATTCTCTTAGCAGAAGAATAAAGTAGCACAAAACCAGATACACACAAACACATTTTGCTGGCTATTTCCACCCTCTGGGATATTAAATAAATAAATAAAATCAGCAGTGCCTAATTCCTCAATCATTCTAGGATGAATTTTATTAGGATTTGCCACTTGAGCACATCTGTATTAAGATTCCTTAGGCTATTCTTTCTGTGCTTTGATTCCACTCTTATTTCCTGTCTAAGATTAATTTTATGAAAGTAGCAAGTCACAATATATCTCTTTTACAAAGTATGAAGGGAAGAATCAGTCTTTGAAAGTCTGTTCCTTGTTCTCCTTTCTTATTTAATAACAGATCTAGGTAATGGACTTATCCCTTCGTGCCTCCTCTTACTCAGATTTTTGGATCCTTTCATTGATTCTTTTCTTGTGCTTTGTAAATTGAAACTTATTTTGTTCTTCAGAGTAATCAATTTCATTCTTACATTCCTATGCTATTCCTTTATATTCATTGCTAATCATGTTTTATTACTTCTGCCTGGACAACTCTTTAATTTCCAGGCCATGGAAGAATTCCTGATATAAAGACTCTCTTAACATTCACTATTACTATTTTATTTTATTAGTTATCTCAACACAAAGAAACAACAGAGAATACATTAAATGCAGCAATTTTTCAGCCTTTACAACGGACTACACTCTGCCAAGTCCCAGCATTGAGATCAACGGTCCCAGCATGAGAGAGCAGGATGTAGAGTGGGCATGCTAGAAATCATCTCCTCTCTGGAAGTAACACTAACACACAGCCCCTTTTTCCTTCAGGAGCTACAATACATTTGGTATTGTGTATTGCCATATTGGGTGTGTGTAAGAGCAGGGAAGCAAGCCATAGCCTTGGTTTACTATCCCTCCTTTGATGTTGATAAAATTACGGTATCAACAGATAGCAACCAAAACTACCTTTTCACCCATCACAAGAATGCTGAGATTTTTTTTAATGTGGAGTGTTCTACTTTTTTCTTTGTGAAAATTTATCATTTAACTGTTCTTTCTGGGTACTCTCAATAGCAGAGGATATTTTAGATGTCAATTTAAAATCAATAAATTTTAAAGATGAGAAATCAAACGATACATACTCAGTTAACTTTTAAAATCTTCCTTTACACCAACTCTCATAACACAGAACATGGACCCCAGCTGCTCAAAGCCTCATGTCTCACCATTAATTCTCATCTCTTTCTTGCTTATCAAGTGCAGAGAGAAATATCCTCAGATCAAAGTCTAATTGGGAGCCCCAACAGCGTTGTCTCTTAATCACTGTAAATTTAACTTATCACTACATCATTACCTCAAATAACCTTAAAAAAGATTGATTTTGTATTACTATCTGGATTCCTATATACTTCAGACAAATACCTATCATTTTCTAAAGAACATAAATTGATTCTTTAACTGTTTAAAATAACTACTAATACTAATTGAAAAGTCAATAACACACTGCAATCACAGAAACTATTCTTTATTTCTTATATTCCTGGGAGAAAGAACTATTTCTCATAATAGACAAATTCAAGGAAAACACTGAATGATTGTAACAAACAAATCCCATAGATAAAATTAAGAATTTTGTTATGGAGGTTAGGTGAGCAATTAGTAAATGATCCCACAATCCTAAATGCTACAGTTACATTTAACATCCAAAGACCAAGCACAAGACAAAGACACATTCAAATCACAGGCTGCTTTTCCAATTTTAACTCAGTAAACTTAGATTTCATAAAATGAGATACAAGAGATTAGCCACTACTGAATGCCTGGAGACAGCAAGGAAACATTAACGATAGCTCACTGATTTATCTTCCATAAACCACCTGCCAGAATCAAAATATTGGGGCTTCAAGTTACAAAATCAAAACCAGCTCAGAAGAGCCAGAATTGATACAACAGTAATGAAGAGCAGCAGGAAGGTGATGCACTGTTAGAAGCTGTAAATCAGTCATTTCTGACAGCATTTGATGGAAACCGAAAATCCCACATCACTGTAACACATCCCCTCGATGAATGCTAGCAACCAAGACTATTACTGGCCATCCTTAAGATACTCTGAATGCTAAAAGCTTCTACTGACTTTAGATAAATTTGTCATCAGTCAGGACTCTTAAGAGACAGATTATTCAATCCAAACAACCAGATCTGATAATTACCTCATAACTAATATTTAAAATACTACCTTTTAAAATTTCCAATGCTCAATTCAAAGTTATAAAACCTCAAAGTATATTTGTATTCCTCATAGCATAGAAGTCAGAGACAGCATCATCCTACCAACTTTTTTGATAAGCCCTAATTTTCATTTATTGGAATAAACAGGAAGATAAAACACATAACAAGCTAATGTTCCATAACTATTATTCTTAATCCCATATCCTTTTTCTCTTCCTCCCTCATTTTACTTCCTCTTTTGTCATCCTGCTCCTTAGTACATCAAATTACGAATTCATCTCTAACGGGACATGTCAGTTTCACTTATAAATTCTCATCTTCTGTTACACTAAATGAAACCTAGCTGTTGTTCCTTTTAAAGCAATTGGTGACAAAAAACTGAAAGTGTAAAAAACAAAGCTGCATTGTAACTTGAAGACTTCCAAAAAACATTGTTAATAATCCCTTGATCTATATGCTGAGCAAAATACGTGTATCATACACAAAAGACTTTTTTCTTTGGAACCAGGTAATAGCAATTATTTGGAGAAGTGCCTTCCCTTTACTGTAGATGAACTAAAATGCTGAAGAGAGATTTAGATAAAGTAATTAACAGAATGGCAACTGTGATGGTTAGCTGGGAGAAACAGCCCTTTGTAAGGAAGGGGCAACATCTCTGACTAAACCAGTATCAGGAGATACAAAAGGTAAGCCAAGTTAAGAATTAAGTTAACAATGTAGGTCTCACCTGCTGATGTGATCAACAGATGACTGAGAGACTCATATTTGAAGACATTTTGGGTGTGACAAGGATATGAGGTTCTGGTAAAAGGATGGCTAAGTAATACTGCAATGCTGTGCAGCAGTGAAAAGAACGCATGGCTTAGTAAATGTGCAATCTTTATGTAAAGCAGGTGAAATGTCACCTGGTGGCAGAGATATGCAGCTCCATTTTCAGAATGGTTCAGTCAACGACAGAACATGAATGCACAGTTGTGAGTATACTGAGGGCAGTTATAGCCATAACTCTTCCAGAGAGGGCAGTTATAGCCATAACTCTTCCTTTGCTGGTTACTGTTGCTTTTCTGAAAAGTTGGTCTTATACCTCATGACATATATGACATCTGCATTTCACTGGTTTTCCATGCCCCTCCTTACATTTCTTCCATTTAAAACTACCTAAAAAACAAACAAAAAGTAATCTAACCTAAATTCGCATTTCATAGCTCTGTGTCTCTGTTCTGCTCCAACCTGTCTGATTCATAAAAATGGATCACCAGGTAAATATGGAGATGCCAGGATATAGATTGAGAAGATACATGCAAGAGATTCAGAAGCAACACCTGCTCTACATACTCTGATACAATTTACCACAGATGACAGAACCCTTGCATAAAACATTTGTGCTTATCATTTATGGAACACAGTCACTGCCCAGATTTTATTCCAACTTTCTTCCTTTTCACATACATATGCATACTAACTGTACAGTCATGAATATTCAGCAATATGCAAGTGCAACAATGCTGATCCAAGTACTGCACTGCAGGAACATAAGGTCCTTTACCTTTTATTAGAAATACTTATTAGATAAGAATGGTAAAAGTGGTCCTAAATGCCTAAGTCATAATTAACTCCTGTCAACATCTGTACCAAAAGGAGGACTCTGTAAAAATGTGTTGTCACAGACTGTTTATATTTATGATTTGCTAGAACCAATAACATCCAGCATCAATAAAAAGACAAGCCTGTTCACTCTGTTTTAAATTTTGGCTTTGTATTATATGGCATAACTTATGAATAATTTGATCTAATTATAATCAAAAACTCTCAATTGGTGCAAGGATAAAGAGCAGTACTCGACATAAATGTCTCGTTTTTCAGGTTCATGTTCTTTATAAACCTAAGGTAATGTAATTTTTGACAGCTACAGTCACTGTCTCCCATTTTACTTCTACCGTCTATTCTGCCCTTATCTTACAGATTAGCATTAGCACTCATTTGACCTTCAATTTAACCAGTTTTGCATGTTGAACTGGCAAAAGCCCAACATATTTAAACTTATTTTTCTGCAGATTTAGTATGCAAACAGGTCACCACAGAATCAGATAAGATACATGCAGTTACAGTAAAAAGAACATCAGGGTCAGGAAAACCAGGTAATCGTGAAACCAGATGCCTTTGCATCTCAGCATCACGCTCCTACATCCACCACCAGTTAACACAAGACAGAAATTCAAGCCTTTTGTTTGACTTGAAGAACTGTTCTTTTTGTCTTCAATCTCAATGTGCTGAATGTGCAAGCAAAACACCACAACACTGCAAACACAAATAATGAAACTTTTAGCCGTCTTTGAAAAATGAAAAGAAAAATAATTATTCATACAAATCCACTGTAGGATTCATGCTGACTTGCAAGTGAGAGGCTACTCTGTTTAAATAAGTAACACTATGCAATTCCTCCCTACTTTCAGCTTTTCTGGTTTGACTGTACCTTGAAACATTGGGCATACACAATGACTACTAGGGGTGCTGGGAAAATTTGATGTGCTTAGTGCCCCCAGCCCTTGACAATTTTATTACTTGGTAATTAGGGGAACTTTAAGCACACAAGGGAAGACTGATACACTTCCATCATACTTCTCCTCAATCCTGTATTCGCATTGTAGCATCAACTGAATGGTTGCATATATGTATTACAAGTAACCGTTTAGAAGAGGGATAATTTCCTTGCTAGACAGCCTGGGTTGTATGCTGTTACAGCTTCTGAAATACCTCTGCAATTCCAATGTGTATTTCCCTTCATGATTTAGATATGCCCCAGAGTGTCATGGCATTATATTAATTTCCCTTTCAGGAAAAGTTTTTCCTCCTTACCAAACCCATCTTGTGACTTTTTTTTCTGTTTCTTTGACTACAGAATTAATATTACTTTTGAATACTATTATTTTAATGTATTTTTTCAAGTTTTCTTAGAATTTAAATTTTTATTAACTCCTTTCTTTTCTAACTCCACTCACAATATTAGCAAAAATCAAGACAGGAGATAAGGAGTGTCAAAGACAAGATTTTTAGGAACATTGTTCCGAGGCAGCTACGAATACAAACACAATGAATATTAGCAGCATTCAATTCAGCTTCCTCCTGAAGGCAAAAAAACCTCAAGTCCTCCCTTGAAGGAGAAGGAAAAAGTGCCCAGACCCAGTCAGAATCAACCTTGTATCAAGAGCTGCATGATTGCTGTAATTCCTCTTTCTTCCTATATTGTGTATGTCCATTTTTTCCTCTACCTCAAAGTTCTTTATTTCTCTTCTATTTTTCCCTTACTCTGAATAAGCTGAATTTAATTTCCTTTTCAAAAGAGTCTGAAATAAACTCAAACTTCTGAAGTTTATGTATTCCACCTCCAAACCAAAAAAACCCTACCCCCATCTCTGAGAGAGGCATGTTACAAAGACAGCACCCTTTCCTGAAGATTTTTGTATAGTTCAGACGTTAACTGATTATGCTTGCAGTTTTAAGTCAGGTGTATTTCTACAGGAACAGCAACTCTTGAAGAAGCTACAGAACAGAGCCTGCTACCTCCTCTGTGCATATACAGCACAATCAGACTATAAGCCTGCATCTTTTTAGCACAATATATTGGCCATTTAAAATTTTTTTTATTTGCTGCTTTTAACTTTACAGGGAGTGCTGTACAGCAGGCGATGTTGAAAGCACACTTGTTAGTTAAAATGAGAGGAACAGAAAGGGTGTGACTCTCTCCAGTGGTCTAAGTGAAAAAGTATGTATGCTAATAGCTGTCAAAAGGAAAAAAGACCAACCCTATCTCTAAAAAAAAACAGACCAAGAAAACCCAATAAAAACCTCAAAACAGCATAAGCAGCCTGCTTGAAAACACCACACTGAAATAAACTTCAGCAGACCAAAAGAAGTATCAAGTTGTAGCAGCTGTCCTCATTAACTGCAGCAGCAATACAGTGAGTGAGTCCATTTAAAGTCATAAACAACGTACTATCATTTAGGTTGAAAATTTTAATTCACTTTCTGGATACTCTGAAAAATTGGCGCGAATTCAGATATTTTTCCTAAATAGCTAACATTTGGGAACCAGACCTTGCTAGGGAGAAATTTACATTAGGGTATTTCACTGAAAGACTGATTTTAATTGACAAAATTATCATCTTCTAACTGCACATTGCATTACCCAGATCATTAATGGAGATGTTAAATAGGGCTGAACACAGTATTGACCCCTGGGGTACAACAGTAGTTACCAGCATCCAACTAGACTTCACACCACTGATTGCTCTTCCCTGTGGTCCATCTGTTCTGCACATTTTATGCTGACCTGACTATTTGCTCACCCAGTTCATACTGCAGCAGCTTCTCCGAGAGCATGTCACAGGAGACACTGCTGAAAGACTTATTGATGCAAGTATCTACTCTCCTCCCCTTGTTTACCATGACAGTCATTTCATTGTAGAGAGTTATCAGGTCCGTCAAGAATGGCTTCCCCTTGGTGAATCTATGCTGACTACTCCCGATCATTTTCTTTAATGTGTTTTAGAAGCATTTCCAGGATTAGCTGCTCCATCACCTTCCATCCTTCTGGGGGATGAAGGTAAAGATGATCAGGCTGTAGTTCCCTGACTACTTCTTCCTGACCTTTTGAAAACAGAAGAAACATTGACTTTCCTCCAGTTTACAGGCACTTCTCCCAGTTCCTCAATCTCCCAGTCTGACAATTATTGAGACTATCCTCACAATGGTATCAGCCAGCTCATGGTTCATCCAGCACTCATGGGTTCATTCCCAGAGCGTTATCTATGTTCTCTTTATTTAACTATTTTATGACCTCTTCCAAGTGTACCTCTTCCCTGCTCCAGGCTTTTCCCTGTGTTCTACAGCTCCTGAAGGTCTTTCCTAGTAGAGATGGAAGCAAAAGTAGCCTGCATAACCTCAGCCTTTTCCACATTCCCTGTTCATTCAGCCATGAGACAACATTTTCCCTAGTACTCCTCCTGCTACTGGTGTATTTACAGAAGCAATTATTGTTGTCTTTGACATCCGCCACCAGAATCAATTCCAGGTAGTCTGACTTTCTCAATCACATCCATGCATGCTCACACACTGCCTCTATACTACTCCCAGGTTATCCCTTCCTGCTTCTGCACATTTACTTTTAATGTCCGACTTTTGTGAGGAGCTCCTTGTTCATCAATGCATGGCTGCTGGCATTTTAGCCTGACTTCGTAACTGTTGGGATGGACTGCTGCTCCTCCGCTCTGAGGAGGTGATCCTTGAGTATCAACCAGCTGTGCTGAATCCCTCCAGGGCCTGACCCTGGGGGAGTCTTCCAAGTAGATCCCTGAAGAGGCCAGAGCATGCTTTCCTAAATTCCAGGGCATTGATCTTACTTTCTTATACTTAAACTAGGCTCTCAGAGAAAGCCGACACTAATATCACTAACTGACTGAATAAGAAATAGATTACATTAGTTTCTGTCAGAGACCATATAGCTTAAAGAAAATATTGCTAAATTGGCATAAATACAGTGAACTTCTTTATTGAAAAAGTTATTACCTAGAGAGTCTTAAAAAAAGCCCTCTCTGCCCAAAAATCATTAAATACCAAAAAGGTTTAAGAAGTAAGGTATCAAAAAAGTAATATAACATATCTTATTCTTCAGTTAGACTGACATTAATATAGAATGAATTTATTGGTAGTATACGAAGAACATTTCTTATTAAATACAGTGCTATCTTTTAATTCAAACATTTATGCACGCTTCTTATTATTATATTAATTATTTTTATTGGAGCACAACATGCTTACAAGCTAATTCAATTAAATTGTATTTATGTCTGAAGCTTATCAGTTAGTGTTAGCTGGACCAAATTTATTTGTTTCTTTACATCTTCTTGATTGCCGTTTTCACTGATTAAGTTCAGAAATTCCAAGTGCAACAACAGTATTGTGGAATTTTTGGAAGTTTTGCAAGAGCAGGCCATTATAACCAGCAGAGAAATAAAACACATGGGTAACAAGGTACTTAAATTATAGTCTCAAATTGTTGACTGTTTTTGTCTACTGTTTAATTTACTACTAATTTTACTTCAGGAAGCTGTCCATGTCTTCCCTTCTTTGTCCCCCTTTCCCTTCTCTCTGAACCTCATGACTTTGAAACTACTTTCATATGTTTAAAAAAGTAAGAAAAGACATTCCCACTATCTCACATTTTGAACATGTAATTATTAAATGTTTAGGTATTTTTTTCCCTGAAAGGCCACATGCTTCATTACTACATCCAGCTATATGTTAATACTGGATTCACATATCACTCCTTACACTTGGATGATTTACATATTGAAGAGACATTTATTTTACACCATATTCTTGGTATTGATACTATGTTTCCTTCCCAAATATTGTCTAGGTAGCAGTTTTTAGCCATTTTCAAGACTGTGACCTCAAAAGTCTAGAAACAGAGAAGGTAAAATGTCTTTTGACTTTCACTATAGCATTTGATGTCAAAGAACAAATTAAGGTCCTTGAATTAGTAACAGTGTCAAAAAACATCAGAGAATAAAAATTACCTTTCCTACCCTATTCTATGAAGGGTTCAATCAAGTCTTTATATATTAATAATACCTGTTTAAAAGTTTTAGTTTAATTTAATTTAGTCTGTTACAGGAATGTTTACTTCCTGCATGTCCTGGATCATCTTAAGTATCAAAACCTTTCTGTGAGTCACTACAGTGTTTAATGAAATTAACTTCACCTACAGACATGGGCGGATAATAAAATAATCTAATAGGAGACAAACAGCTGTCAAACAAACAAAAAATTCTCTCCCAAATCTAAACACCCTCCTTGCACAGAACAGACATATATCTAGCCCAGTCCCTAATACTCTATGAACATGAACTGAGCCATGCCATTCTAGCTACTTGGGAGCCCTTTAATAAGTGGGTAGATCCATATTGCATCTGAAGGACCCTTACCTAAGAAATAAATTTTGGAAAATATAAATTCAGAACATGGTATTTTATACAGCTGTATACTAAGAGTTCTATGATTAGCTATGAGATACGTAAGCCTGAGCTGATTCAAATAAATGTAAGTTTGCTACTATTACTTTACAGTTTTCAACATTTCTAAGAAAAGTAAAAGATATTTTGACATTCATACAGAGAGATATCAATTTTAATTATTTACTTAATTAAAACAACATTAATGAGAACTGATTTTTTTCATTTGCTGAAAAGGATGTTCTTGACAAATAAAAACCCACAAGTTTGAAAATAGATATGCCTAGGAGTTAAAAGGATGCAAAAATAGAGGCAAAATGCTAAGTAGAGTTATTTCAATTGCCTAGGCCCCACATTAATGCAATTTCACAATACTCTGTACTCAATAACAAACATCCTCAATTCCTACTTTAAAAACTGCACATATATATACATAACACTGAGGTTTTTGAAATACTGATATATACACAAACTCTCATTACATAAAAAAGCCCAAACACTCCACCTTTTTTAGACTCTCCCCAAAAATTCCAGACTAGTAGGCAAGAAAGTGGGTGCAATACAAGATCCTTGCAAAACCTTCACAGATAACAGCTTTAAACATATTCCACTTTCTAATTCACAGACTCAATCAAAAAGTTTAAGATACAGAGAACACTACAATCATCATGGTAATTAAAAGAGTAAATCACAGAATACTAGAATCATTAAGATTGGAAGAGACCTTTAAGATCATCAAGCCCAACCATCAATGCAGCACTAACTCCAAAAAATTATTCTTACTAACACCTAATGCTAGAGCCACAAGCAACCAAAGTAGGTGTTTCAATACTGACACGATATCTATTTCTGTACCAATTTCCAGAAGAATTAAAATATAAGTGTCAAATCCCTTTAGTACTCCTGATTATGTGCCCTACCGGTTTATTCAATTTCCACTAAAAATTAAAAAAGAAAAAAAGCTCTTTTAAGGAGCTAATTTATACATATAATTTAACATAATTAACATAACATAATTTATACATATAATTTAACCCCACAGGAAGTAACAGAAATTGATGACTTCGTGTAGTATAAACAAACACTGAAAAAAAACCCCAAAACATTTTTTTCTCCCTTTAATAGCTTATTTGCTACTTTAATTAAAGTACCAGCAATGACACTTTCAGCTGTTTTACTACTTATTACTTCATTATATAAACTAGTCATGTTGCACAGCCAAGAACTGAAGAACAAGCTGCTGCTGAGGAGGAACTGCAGCAGAAAGATGAAAAAAGAAATCTGAAGAAGAAAATGCTGATAAAACACGTCTTCAAAAAGAATAAAACCAGCATTAGTCTTAAAAAGAAAACTTTATCAACTATTGCTAAACTGTATGTAAAGAAAAACTCCAAAAAAGTCTGACAAGAACTAACTTCCAATGAAATCAAATGGCAAAGTAGTTTGGACTCAAATTTTAGTACAAACTTCCTTTAGTAGACAAATTTTAGTCATACTTCATCTTTGCCCTTAGGGAACACCTCCTTCACATTGACAGGTGTCAGCATACAAGAAATACAGTGCTGTGGTTTCCAGTATGGACTATGTCATAAGCAGAGTTTGTCTGTATGTCAAAACACATCGACCATTCAGAATAAATCCACATTTGTTTTGGAGTGAACCAATGATTTGTTACTTACAGGCTGAACAAAACTTGATTAACAGAAAGTAGAAAGCTGCAACCCTCGTTTAGATTTCTTTCCTACCTATAGTAGGCAGTCAGAGGAATGACCCTCGAAGATTATAAATGTTTCAGTCTCTCAGCTGATATCACAATTCAGATGATAATACCCCTCTGACAGGATATTATGCTCTTTTTTCTTCGCAGAGGTCGTTAGCGGGCTCTGTCCTCTCTTAGCTTGGGCCTAGCTGGAAATCTCCCCGTCTCTGCACGCTGAGGCACCACGAGGCTGAACGCCAGCGGGACTCACGGAGCGGGGACGACCGGGGAGTGCAGGAGGCTAAACACAAGTTTTTATAATCAGGACCTGCATGAGCGCCGGGGCCTGAGCCAAAGGGCCTGCCGGGCCGCGGGGGTGCCCGGATGGGCTCTGCCGCAGGCCCGGTCCCTCCCGCCCGCCGCAGCCGCTCCGCCTCGTCCTGCCCCGCGTCCCGACTGACCTGCGCCGCTGCCGGGACCAGCCCTGCGCGACTCCGCGTCTGCGCCAGGCTCGGCCTCGAGCTTCCCAGCGAAGGACGGAGCCGCCTCGGGCGCTATACCCTCAGCCGCCCCGGCCCGCGGGCACCTTCCCGCAGCCGGGTCACAGCGGCAGCGGCCCAGAGCGGCGGCCGCACGGACCCCAGCGCGCCGCCAGCGCCCGGCGCGCCTGCGCAGGAAGCGCTCCGGGGAGCGGGACGGCGCGCGGGAAGGGCTCCCGGCACGGCGGCCACGCGGGGCGGGCCGCGCGCTGTCTGACTGACAGCCCGAGGAGCAAATCAGCCGCCCGGGTGAGGCGCAGCAGCCAATGGCGGCGGGGGGCGGGGCGGTCCCGGGGTCGGTGGGGCCGCCCTGTGCGGCTGGGCAGCGCCTGCAGGGGCTCTCGCCGGGGGAGCGGTCCTGTGGCCGGGGAGCGACTCTTGGCCTGGGGTGGCGCGGTCACCGAGCAGCCTGGAGTCGAGGGCAGGCTCGGGTGGAGTCCATGGGGAGGCGGGAGGCCTGCGGAGCGTTCGCGGGCAGGATTCACAGGCGTGTGAGAGGAGAAACCAGCAGAGTGGGGAAGGAGCGCGGCAGCAGCCTGAGAGCACTGCAGGCCGTGCTTCTCCAGCAGTTGCACTGTCCGTACGTGGTTGCTCTGTTAGTTCCTGGCATCGGTGTCAGGTCTTCCTTACGGGCTCAAAGTGTTTCAGACGATTCAAAAGCTCATTTAATTGTGTTGTGCACTTTAGGTGAGGCAAACTGCGCTGTGAAATTGGCTACTACTGTTCTGGAAAGCAACTTGGGGAATTGGTTGGGGGGAATTGTCAGCGTTTATTAAATAAAAGTTAAAAGAAACTCAAATAGTGATTTATTAATTTCCAAACCATCTAGTTTTGACACATTCATGAACACAGATTCACAGATGATATTAAGGCTTATAGTTTCTCAGGTAACTTCCTGAGGTTATCTCTGCTGAGGAGGCATTCCATAGGCACATATTGTTGGATTTTGTACTATTTTTTTTCTAACTCATGAGAAATTAGATAGCACTCTGGACTACCTGAAGTATCACAAAACAAAATGCAGACATTTATGAATATCAGGATCCTGAAAGAACCATACTGTTTAATATTTACATGTAGTTTTTCACAATGATATAAGCAGGCAAAACAGATGCGTAGCTTTGTTAATAAGGAGTAATTCCTCTTTTAGAATACCTGTTTGAAGTGAATAGGGCTAATTCACATGATTTCTCAAAAAGGGGATTAGATCTTTTTATATGAAAAGTGCATTTTAAGTAAAATGAGGCAACTATCTTTTGAGCTAGAAAGACTCTTCTGTTTAATGGAAAGACATTGAGGTGGAAAGCTTATTGCCACTAATAAAAAACAATCACCCTCAAATATTTTATTGTATACGATGTACACCAAGGTATTTGGGGTATTTTTTGCTTTGTTTTTAAAACAAAACCATGTAATGATTTACTTCTGCTCAGAAGTAGTTAATTGAACAGTGAAATTAATTTATTATCATAATTTTATCATTATATATTTGAATTAGGAACAAGAAAAACACTTCTTTGTATGGGGCACTGTGGAGAGCTTATCATTTAAAATCTTGTGAAGTGAGACTTTGTGTCAGGTGGGCACTGCAGAGGAAGGCAATAGAGGACCTGCAGCGTAAGAGTGAAGCAAGGTGCTGTTTCTTGGTGGGGCTGATACTGTGGCTGTCGCTGGGAGCTATGCTTTCTAGGTGAACCCTTGCCTCTGTTTTGACCTGATGCTGCAGAGGCAGCTGAATATCTGTGTCTGTCACAGGTCTGAACAAAAGCTTGCAGGGCTAAGTTGTCAGTGCTTGGGATACTTACAGACCCTATAACAGGAAGTATCATAGGGAAGTGCTGTGCAAGTTTTCCATGTGGAGTAAGAGTTTTGACATGAGTTCTGGAAGCTGAGTTTCAGAATAGTCCATGAATAACTCTTGATGAAGATGCCTTTTCTTATTTACTCCAGTTGCTGAAACAAACAGTAAATGAATAGGGATACTTCGTATCCAAAGTATTTCCTTATTTCTGTACTCATCTGACACTCACATTTACTCCTGCTTTTACATCTGCTCTGTTCATATGGAGATCATCTGGCCTTGATGCTGCTGAGAATTCTCTCTCTTTCCTCATGCCTGAATGTGGATAAAGACAGCAAATTCATTGCTGAACAAGTTGGTTTTACAGACTAGATAACCTTACTGTATTGGAAACTGGAAAAGAACATGTTTGCTTAAAATATACCACAGTGATGAAAAAGGGAATTTTCAGGTATGCTCTCTAAAGAAATAAAGAGCAAGCTAAGATTACCTTTCTCTTTGAAATACTTTAAACACCCCTTCCTCCATGCAAACAGTACTTAAATTATTGTGGTTTGCTGGTGGTTCAGTAAGCAAAATATTATTTGTAGTGTCTTTGTAGTAGGCTGCACAGATTGGGAATTTTAGTCACTGCTGTTAATATTCTTCTTGAAGCAGAAAACCACAACTAAGGGACTGAAATATGAAGAAAGAGAGGGGGATGGAAGAAATATGAAAAGCTAAAGCATACCTTTGTCCAAGGTTTTCATTTGTGCCTAACCTTCCCTGTCATTTCTACCCTTCTAATTCTTTCAGGATATGATAGAAAAATGTCTCCTCTGACTATAGAAAAGCACTCTCAAATTTCTGTGCCACTACTTGAAACACGGTGATGCTTTTAATGCAGACATTTTCCATGGCCTTAACTGCTCACAGGTCTGTACCAAACCAAAGTAGCCACTGTGAATACCTAGCAAGTACTGTTCATAAACAATTTTATAATGTTTGACCTTAAGAGTGACCTGAAGATTAATGGATATGTTGTATCAGTTTTAATGGGTCTCTTCTCCCTTGGATACACACATGTGACTCCCATTAGTCTTAATGGGAGTTGTATGTGTGCCTAGAGGTTAGACAAGATCTCTAAAGGTGCTGTTATGCTCTCTTGTATTAACGATCTCATAATTGCTGAGGTGCTGCACCTTTGCATTGAAAGCAAACTAATTAAATTGCTCTAGTACAAGTTGGTATACTAGCATACCTGGCACGTATGTGTGTTTTCCTGTGGGCCCCTTAGTACACAGAGATAGAAGCCAAATCGAATGCAGAATTTAAATTTTACATATTACTTGACTTTCTTTGTAATTGTTTTTTTGTAATCCAAAGTGAATTCATGAGTTTGATTGCTAAGAAAAATGATTGTGTGAATACAGAGGAAGAAACTGAATGTGGTGTTTTATTTTATCATGAAAGCATGTATTGAGAAAAAGGACTGAATTGATTCTTATTTTGATGTTCCAAATCATGCACTTTGAAAAAAGACAGTTAGGTCTAGAGGATTAACATGAAGCTTGATGTTGAATTTTAATTATGGCTTTGTTACTCATTTCTTCCAAGAGCCTTTAGACAAAGCACTTCACCTTTCTTTGATTTTCAGGTATGTAAAATAACTTCTTGCTTCTTAGTGTTGCAGAACATAAATTAATATCTGTTCTGTGCTTTGAAATTTTAAGATTGGTATGTTTTAACTGTATTCTTCTGGCATAATCATTGAAGTACAGAAGGAAAAAAAAATTATAGTAAGGCAGGCAGAATCTCTGGTGATGATGCAGATCTCTTGAGAGGAGTGATTCTGTTCCATAGTTTATGATGCATAAAACAGTGTATTGGTGATTAAAAATTTTTGGTATTTTATACATATAATCTATCTTTTGGGCCAGGTTTTTCAGTGAAAGCAATTGTACATAGGCAAATTGACATTTTATAGACATTTGACATTTTTATCAATCAAAATAACTATTCAAATTTGATAGTGAGTGTGGAAATTTGTGCACCCTATTCTATGACTGTCTCTGTACATTTGAAAATCAACCATGATGCAGTTTGCTTTGAAGATACAAATTCGGGGAAAGAATCAATCTTCATAATTGCATGCTGGAAGATAAGTGTTTATGTGCTAACCTTCACTTTTAAAATTAGCTTATTGTTTGCTTTTTTCAGATTAAGGTATTATATAAACTCAATCACAATTCAGTTTTACTATTTGGGAAGTAACAGACCCTGGGGTCTGTTTTGGGGTTTTTTGTTTTGATTTGTTGTGAGGTTTTTTTGATAATATAATTATTTTATTTTTGACCTTATTTGTTTCTTAGTTTCTAGTAGAAAGCAGCAAATATCTATTGAGACTGTGGTGGTAATGTCTTTAGCTCTGTAATTTAAAACACCTGGAAAAATCTTGTGACTGGTTTTGTAAATATATTTCTTTACATTTGACTCCAGTGTATAAAATATATGGATCAAAATTCTCTTCCTCATGTAAATTTCAAACATGAATTTCCTTGGAGTTTTTTAGTAATTTGTGATTAGCTCTCCAGTACTCTTTAAAGAAGAAATAGTTAATCTTATTATTGTTATATTTTGGGCTATGTAAAATATTTTTAAACAAAGTTGAAAGTTAAAACAAATCTTAGCTAATTTCAGTTTTATATGCTTGCTTATCCATAGAAAAGAATTAACAGGTCTATTTTGTAACCATGGGAAACTGAATTTCCAAGGTTTTATGTTTATATTTCTGTTTCTATTTACTTAGGATTCTTTGACCTAAATTCTCTTTTGATGACATACTGTAAACTTCCAGAAATAGGAGGTGTGTCCTATGTATTTTTACAGTATCAAAAACTTGCACTCTTATGAAGGAAGCTTCTTTTGGGGAAAAATAAACTCCAAGCTTTGCTATTATCGAAGGTCAATTTTCTAAGCAGAATAAGTAACAGCACCAAAAAAAACAATAGGTTTTGGTTTGTTGAGTTTTTGTTGTTTGGTTGGTTTTTTTTTTTCCAGAATTACTATGCATATATTATTTTGTCACTATAATTGTTAACTGAAAGTGAGTATTTTACTCTGTCCCTTATATTTTAAGGGTGATCAAATACTGGAGTAGGGTTTCTCAAGTAGGTTATGGAGTCTCCATCCAGTTAAAACTCAACTGGACACAGATGTTTACAACCTTGTTGCGGTGTGATTCCATTTAGTCAGTTGGTTTTATCAATGTTATTTAGCCTTTATGCTCCCCCATTTGTCCCCTCACAGTTGGTTTGATCTAAGCTGTTTACCCCAAAAGTTCCTGCCACTTGGCTCCCCAGTTATCTGTCAATCTTCTCACCTCTCTCTGTTTTCTCCTTATTTGGTTCCATCAATCTGAGTTTGTTCATACCTTTTTGGCTGTCAATCCTGTAACCACCCCCAGTTTCTTCAAGAAAGTTCTGTACCAATCACCCCAGTTTAGCTTTTCTATTTGTCCCCTTGACCTTGTGCCCACCCCGTTATATTATCATAGGTTGTTGTAATTGGTGTCATCCCTCTCTGGTTTACCCTCATTGGGCGAGACAGGTTTTCACCCCTGTCTGCCCACCCCCTTTTTGAGTTGCTGTAATCTTTGATTTCTTTGGCATTTGTTCCTGCACCCACTCAGAGGGTGCCTTGTTCTTGCCCCATCTGGGGAAAATAAAGACTCTGTGGGCTCGCAGACAAGTGTCCTTCTCTCATCCCTTCACCTCCTCTGAGCGTGTGGAACTACCGAAGCTGCACAACCCACTCAGCAGCACTCAGCACCACCAGGCTGGCAGATGCCATTCCCCTGGGGTGCCTTTCTCGTGGTGGCCACCCGGCCTCACACGGGCAGTGCCAGCCGGCTCATCCCATCTGCCCGAGGTCGTGGCACGTAGCCATTGCACAACCTGCTTTCAGTCAGGAGCTGGACAAGACCTCAGCCATTCCATGATTCTATAAATTGTGTAGTTGACTTGTTGATACTTTTTAATTGTATACCAGCTTTCAAATACCAGTTCAGATATTTCAAATGATAATTGAGATAGGGATAAAAACTACTCAGTCTTGAATTAAAAAGTACATAAACTCAAGCAGTTAACATAACATTACTGACCTCATGAAATGAGACACTAACACTTGAATATATAAAATGTGCTGTGCATAGTTTTTTCAGAATGGACAGTATGCAGTACCAGTATACAAGCTGCCTATTTTTTTAGCCTCCTTTGAGATGCTACCTAAGTAAATACTGCTGTAAATATTAATTGGGTTAATGATACATGATTACTTTTTATATGTGAATTCCTGATTGTCTTAGAAACTGCTTTTGTATTAAGCATTCACAGTTCTGACATGAATGAAATAGTAAGACCTTGTAAGAGTCTTTATGTTAAATTTTAAATTAATCATGGAAATATTAATTTTTTTATTGGAAAACTAACATGTTGAAGCTAAGAACAAAAGTAAGGTATTAGGAGTTTTTGAATTATGGACTGATTTTGAGAATTACTATCACTGATTATGGCTATGGAAAAGGTGTGATATGTTGCATATGCCCAAATAATTTTTAGGATGCTTATAAATCACTCTAGATTAATGATTCCTGTATGAAATTAAAAAAAAAAAATAAAAAAATATAAGTCAAAAACCTATTTTTGCTTTTGGTAACTTGTACTTTTACTACATTTATTTTCAGACTTCAGAGATGGGAGAAATGGGCTGGTTAAATTTGTTAGCGATCTATGGAAAGATTGATTTGATATGCTTTCCCAGGCTTATGTTGAACCAAGGTAGGAAATTTAGTAACTTAGAAGAAAAATGGTAGATGTCAGGATGTGCATGGAAATAAGTTAAAAAGCACCAGAGCTTGTCTTATTTTGTATTTTTAAACAATAAAATTTAAATTTCACTGTGCTTTTTATTTTTGTTCATTTTTCCTATGGGACAAGGAACAGAGTCCAGCTTTGCATTCTTTTGTGGGTGAATATTGTGTCCCATTCAGTTCATTCTGCAGCTAATGTCACATAAAAATGCTGAAGAACTTCAGAGCTTTTTAACTCCATTTTCATAAAACACATAGCTGAGGTAAAGGGACTAATCTTATTCTAAATGAAGGTGAGTGATGGATAAACAAGAGTATTTCTTGGGTTTTGTGGGGTCCATAGTAAATATAATTTCATCACTCTTATACAAACTTTTCAAATTATTATTTAAAATTAGAGATTATCACCAAACACTTCTTTGGAACATATTGGAAGAAAAATTTAAATTGACTGTATTGACTGACCACTTATATTGAATTGACTATTTATGTATGCAAAATAATCTGTGTTCTGCGGATGTCTAAAAGCAGAAGCAGAAGTAGATTTTAGAGGAAACCTGCATTATATTCTGGTATCAACAGCAACTTAGATCACTTTGGTATCACATAAATATAATGTTTTAAAGCCTCGACCAATTTAAAAATCAAATTCATGCTAGATTTGTATAGAACAACACATTTGACTGACAGAAAACGCTGTTATAGATGGATGTGATGTTCTATCCTTGTATAACAAGGGTTTTGACTGACAGTTTAACAATAGTACACTTTCCACCCCATATATTCTAAATGATTATTATTACAATACAAAACATTTTTGCTCTTGCTGTATATAGATAACATGTACACTTTTTGTGTAATAACATTCAAGAAGAGAGGGTTTCTTTTATGTCTTAAAGATGATGACAATTAATGAAGGCTCCATCTGACACTTATAACCAATGTCAAGGCTTGCTATTGTGGTGCATGGTAATGTAAAAACTATCAGGGTACTTAGCTCCTGGTGAAGGATCAGCATAACTCTTGACACATGCTATATGGTGGATGAAATAAATCTCCTCGGAGAGCAATAGAAATATTGCTTGAACTGAAGACTACCCTTTCTCTTTTATAATCCCTCTTTTCAGCTTTGCAGTTCTTTGCATCACTGTAAAATGCGGTTTTAATCTAGAAAGTAACTGTGTTAAATGGTACCTATTAATGCAACAAATATGTTTTCTGTGCTTTGCAGTCAACATTTCTCTAAAATTATATTTAAGATTCTTCTTCAGAACAATAGCTAGAGATAAGAAAGGCATATTTTCTTATTTTTTCTTATTTGGATCTCGTTCATTTTGGGAAGACTATCTAATATTTATCCTTTTCATTTGGAAATACTAGTTTTGAATTCTTGGCATCCTTTTGCATCACTTTACACAGGTGTCTCCTATTTTGTGTCAGTTTTCACAAGAGCAGGGACAGTATCATGTTTCTGCATTATATTTGATGATAATAAAAATATTATTGAAGTCTAAATTTCTCTGTAAACTTCAGTTTAGTGTTCCATGCAACTAAGGAAGATGGTATACTCTTTTATGAACTTCCCAACAATGAAAAATAGAGAAAGAATTGAATGGAAAAAAATGGGGTCACATTGATCAAAACACATCTACTTCTTATCTTTTTTATTATCTAGATAAGGAAAACATGATAAATACAAAGATTGCTTTTACAATATCGATTTCTTGTTTAAATTGGCTTACTGTTAAAGATATTTTTCTTAAAGGACTTTGTATTTGGTAAGGAATTAGATTATTTGTTTCACCTCATTATGTATGATCAGTGGGATCTTGGTATCTCACATTTATTCAACAAGATTTTATTTTTCTGTAGAAGGACAAATTCAGTGTATGTTTTATCGAGCAATAGAATTATTTATTGGCTTGGGACAGTGATGATGATATTTCCTGCAAAGCACTAAAAAGATCTTTAAAGAATATTTGCCCCATTACTGGTGGTGCCATTTCAACTCTTTGTCAGTTTTAGATGTAATATCAGTACTTCTCTAGCAGTGACTTATGACTTGAAGGAAAGGATAAAAGTAATTTGGGATATAATATTATCCAGTTAGAAAACAATCCTTCAGAAAAAATGTAGTTTTATCAGTATAGACTGCTAGATTTTAAAGTGAAGCCAACTAAAAAAAAAAATACATGATGTGGAATTATATTGATCTTCACATAGTTCATTATGATAACACAGACATCTGGTATTTAATTTGAGAGAGAACTAATGATATTTATCTATACTGGGGCCAACTTGTAGAGGTTGTTAAACGCCATGCTTTGCTGACCGCTGGTGATGTTTGAGTTTGCGAACTCAGTCCGAGTTCCAGTTTCTGAGCAGGATGTGTTATATTGGTACAGAATTTCCCTCTACCTCCTCTCAGCTGGCAACATCTGTTTAACACAGCTTTTCTTTCCCTAACATCATACCAACCTTTGTGTCCTGATTTTGCTTATTGTCCTTCATGAGTAAATACAGGTCTAAAAGTTTCTTATCTTAGTTTCTTCCTCTTCTGATGATTTTTTTCCCTCTGACCTTTTGTATCATTGTTCCAATAGCAGTTGTCTGTCTAATCTGCCTAATTGTCTTTGGTATTCCTTGCCTCTTTTATGCTTCTCTCATCTATGAACTCTCAGTACTCAATTACTGAAGGAACAAAAGGCACAGAAGGAAATGTTCCCTTGCTGTCTCTTCTTGTCTTTGGCATTGTAACAGCCTGGAACAGAGGCAACTACAAAAGGCCTCTGTTAGCTCCTTCATCTCCAGCTTGAGTACTCAGAAGGGATTTTTTTTTTTTTATATACTTTTGCTTTTGGAAGGAACTTTTTGCTGAGCATATGCAAAACATAATTTATAAAGATTCACAGCTTGTCCAAAGGTGGGAGAATTTTTGCAGGGTTCGTGAATGCACTGTATTGAGATAGTTAATCCCATAACAGCCTATTTTAAACTTCTGTGTTAAATCATGATGAGGTTTACTGTTTTAAGCAAAACACTTTCTCACTTTTGATAAGGACAAAGCATTTTCTTTCTGCTTTATTTTTAAGTAAATGAAATATTTTTCTTGTTTTTCATATGTGTAATTCTTTCCTTTCTTTAACAAAAACAAGAAGTGTAGTCTCACATGAGCATAGGAACATGCCAAAAAGCAAGGATTTATTATTTGGGAAGCTGAAGTATTAGGTTTTAGAATAAGTTAAAGTCTGATATCTTTAACCATTTACTGTGCCATGAACACTACTTACAAATATGTCTTAGAGAAACATACATATTCGTCATGTTACCTTATTTTTCTAATTAAAAGGAAAAAAATTAATCTCCTATGCAGAGACATTTCCTCTCAGAATAAAGACCTGATTCTGGAGTCTCATAGATATTTAATTTGCAAGATAGTGTAATGAAAATATGTTAATAGCTTTTTCAACAAGTTAATAGCTTTCAAGTTCATACTAATTAGTTTGTTAAAATGTTCTATTCATAAGATACTTTCTTTTTTCCCCCAGTAAAAGGTAAGAATGTAACACAGTCTTATAAGGAGTATCTTGCCAATAGTAAGGGTAAAATCAGGAGTATCAAAATTGCTAGGAAAAAAATAATTGGAAATGAGTCTTGAAGGAAGATGCCATAATTGTCATCAAAGATAACTTTCTGACATTTTTAGAGTGAAATCTTAGAGAGTGTAGGAGTGGATCTTGCAGAGTTCAGTAAGCTTTCTTGGGAACAAAGATGTGAAATAGACTTCTCATGGTGTCATGCCTGGTCCCAGTGTCCTGCATTCCTGACTAACACTGGCAGTTGCAGGAAGGGTGAGTAGTACCCTATTGTCTACCCATCCTTGGTGGCCAGAGCACCATGAAATTAAAGCATACATCTTCACATTGACAAGATAACCCATAGCTCTCCTTTTCTATATTATTTCTCTGTTGTTAGAGTAGTGTAATACTTTGCTCAAAAATAATGAATTAATTTTCTTTTACCTTTTTTTTGATTTGTGGGTGGGGGCAGGGAGTGAGTATTGTATAGCTCCTCTATCCTGACACTATAAAATCCAGCTTTTTGCTACCTTCCCCTTTCTTTGGTATCTTTTAATAGTACACTTAGATTTCCTTAGAGCTTTCTAAACCAGCACTACTTATATCCTTATATATTCACTCTGAAATACTTTGAATCTTTCTGCATTTGTTTATATCTTTCTCATGTTTTTTGAAACATACGCTTGTAGTACCCTCAGTTTCATTTTGCTTCTTTTGGCTGGACAAAAGGCTCGTACTTATTCCAAAGAATGGATGTGCTGAATGAGCTGCTGGTTATTGTCAAAGTGAACAACATGTAGTCTGCCTGTTCTACCATCAGGGAATTAATAGAGATTATTCTTACTTTTCTATCTCCTGGTCCTTCCCATTTACTGACTACCACAACAGCTGTAATGTCTTTGTGAACTCACATTCTCAAATTTAGTAGAACTAAGTCATTGTAATAAAGTTTAAGGTATTACAGTCATAAGACAATCTGGAATTGGGGAGTTTTACTTGAGGTAATTTACTGTGAACAAACATAAATTTCTTATAGCTCTGTTGAGAGTTAATAATAAGAAAATGACAAGCAAGTAGACACACACTTATATGAACAACTGATCCTCCCTCTGGCCTGGCCTAATCAGGTACAGAAGATTCCTAAAACACCTGGATGACAACTTCATGGTGCAGGTACCAAGACAGCCAACCTGAAGAGATGCCTCCTTGATTTCTTACCTGTTAACAGAGAGGGTCTCATGAGCCACGTAGAGATTGGTGGTGTCGTGGTTTGATGCTGGCACAATGCCAGCATCCCCATGAAAATACACTTTCCCAAATAAGTGCTGTGAGATGTGATCAGGAACAGAGCAGTCCAGGCCCAGCTTAGAAATAAAGGAAAAAGAACTTTATTAAACTACTACTTGTTGTGGTGTGGTTCCATTTAGTCAGTTGGTTTTATCAATGTTAGTTAGCCTTTATGCTCTCCCATTTGTCCCCTCACAGTTGGCTTGATCCAAGTTGTTTACCCCAAAAGTTCCTGCCACTTGGCTCCCCAGTTATCTGTCAATCTTCTCACCTCTCCCTGTTTTCTTCTTATTTGGTTCCATCAGCCAGAGTATGTTCATACCTTTTTGGCTGTCAATCCTGTAACCACCCCCAGTTTCTTCAAGAAAGTTCTGTATCAATCACCCAAGTTTAGCTTTTCTATTTGTCCCCTTGACCTTGTGCCCACCCCTGTTATGTTATCATAGGTTGTTGTAATTGGTGTCATCCCTCTCTGGTTTACCCTCATTGGGCGAGACAGGTTTTCACCCCTGTCTGCCCACCCCCTTTTTGAGTTGCAGTAATCTTTGATTTCTTTGGCATTTGTTCCTGCACCCACTCAGAGGGTGCCTTGTTCTTGCCCCATCTGGGGAAAATAAAGACTCTGTGGGCTCGCAGACAAGTGTCCTTCTCTCATCCCTTCACCTCCTCTGAGCGTGTGGAACTACCGAAGCTGCACAACCCACTGAGCAGCACTCAGCACCACCAGGCTGGCAGATGCCATTCCCCTGGGGTGCCTTTCTTGTGGTGGCCACCCGGCCTCACACGGGCAGTGCCAGGCAGCTCATCCCATCTGCCCGAGGTCGTGGCACATAGCCGCTGCAACTACTATGATAAAAGACACTAAATCCAGATTGAAAACTTTCCAAAACATTCCTCCACCCCCCACCCCAACTCCAGCAAACCACAATGAGACACAATTTGGACCCTCAATCAAGTCATTCCCCTTTAGATAATCAGTCCATCAAGGGAGAGAGGAGTCTCTCTTGCACCACAGACCCCCCAGGAAACACAATTGCCACCTCTTGTGTTTCCATGTCACACATAGTGCTGCCTGGAGAAAATCTGCCAGTGTGACACTCTCCATGTTGCAGTGCTCTCACCACCATGCATGGACAGACTGCTCATAGGGCTCCTTTAGGGATGCTTTGCCAAGGACCAACAGGAACAACAGTTCAGTTTCTCATTTTGGGACAACAGTCTCCCCCATTTTCTTCCTCCCCTGAGGCCAAGGGTGGAAACAGAGATCTTCTTCTTCCTTAAGACAGAGGGCATCACCACAACCTCCTCAGCTTTCCTCTGTTCATTCCTGTGCTGGTAGTTGCTGAAGCAGGTCTCTTGGCTCACCATTGCATCCCCCTAAAATGCAGTCTCTATTGCAAGAGAAATTGGTTCAGTCTATGGCTAACAAGAAAAGTCCAGCCAAAAGCCACTTCATCATCTCCCCCCAACCTTCTTTTCCTAACATCTCAGGTCCCAGACTGTCTCTTTTCTCTTTCAAATCGAGAAGAAGTAATATTTAATAAAACTTTCACTTCCCAGGAAAGGGTTAAAAGTCTCAGACTCCCCAGACGGCTGAAATCTCGGCCCAGGACTCCAACTCCCATGGCTGGGCACATTCCACCTGCTTCTCCTTTTCCTTTGCTTGCAAATTTCCAGGTGCCTTCAGGCTCTCCATCTCTTTCCCTCTGGGTGGGGGCGGGGAACAAAGACATCTCAGATGTTCTCCACCCTTCCATCCGCAGGAGCTGGCCCAGCTCGGTTCCAGACCCTTTACCCCCTGGCCTGCCTCAGCCAGGCCACATGGCTTCCCCTCCCCCACCCAGCCCGGGCTAGGCAGGAGAGGTCTGCACTCTCTGATGATCAGACCCAAAGAGCAAGTTCTCCTAGGAATTCTTGCTTTTAACCCCTCTGGGTTCTCAGAGACGTGTCCAGCCTTTGGTGGTCACTCCAGGTGCCAATACTCAAACGTGACCACTGATTGGTTTGACCCTCTTCTTCCTGAGAAGATTCACTTCCATGTCAAGCCATGACAGGTGGCCATCTTGGCAGAGTGACCATGCAGTCACGTTTAAAATCTCTTTTGATGGTTGGAAAAGTGCCAACAAAACTTCAGCTTTGGACATGAGGAGAGCAGAGTTCAGGCTGCTCAGGAAAATAGTTAGTAAGGTCCCCTTGGAAGATGTTTATGCAGGTGCTGAAGTCCATCTTAAGGGCACAGGAATAGGCAATTCTAAAATGTCAGAAGTCAAGCAGACAAAGCAGAAGTCCAGATTGGCTAAGAAGGGCTCTTTTGGAGTTAAGGTAGAAAAGGAAGGCATATACCCTGTGGAAGCAAGGTCAAGTGACATGGGAAGAATGCAGAGATATTGATTGACACTAGGGAGAAAATTTGTGTGACCGAACCTCAATTGGAGTTGAAGCTAGTCAGAAATGTGAGGAACAGTCAAAACAGTTTTTAAAATACATTAATGGCACACATCAGTGCAGAAATTACATGGGCACATTAGAGGATGAGGATGGTCACCCCAGGAACTTGGATATAGACAAGGTGCTTTATTATCCTCTGTCTTCAACACTAGTGATGGACTAAAAGGATTCCAGTACCCTGAGTTGGAGGACCATGATGAGAAGGATAAACTCCCAGTTGACCCTGACATTGTAAGGGATCTGCTGTTCTAGCTGGATCCCTATAAATCTATAATGCATTATGGGATTTATCTGACATTAGCTACAGACCTGGCTGATGTCATCATGAGGCCTCTCCTGATGATTTTTGAATGGTCTTAGGATTCTGGAGAGGTCCCAGTTGACTGGAATCTGGTCAACATTGTCCCTGTTTTCAAAAAGGGCAAGAAAAACAATGCTGGAAACTACAGGCCTCTTAGTCTGAAGACTCACTTCAATGTCTGGTAAGGTTATACAGAAGATTTTTCTGGCAGGTATTGCACAACACCTGAAAGGCATTGCAGTCATTGGTCATAGCCAACATGGGTTCATGAGGGGAAGGTCCTTCTTTTCAAACCTGATTTCCTTTTATGACAAGGTAACCCACACAGCTGATCAATGGAAGCCAATTGATGTAATCTTTTTGTGTTTATGTAAACCTTTCGATGCATCTGTCACAGGATCCTTCTGGATGAAATGTCCAGCCCACAGCTGGATAAACACATCATGGGATGGGTGAGCAGCTGGCTCATGAAGTCAGGCACACAAAGGGTTACAGTGAATGGGAATACATCAGACTGACCTGTCACTGGTGGGGTTCTGCAGGCTCCGTCCTCAACCCTGTGCTCTTCCAAGTCTTTATAAATGATTCAGACACAGGACTGGAAGAGATGCTGAGCGAGTTCAC
Source organism: Taeniopygia guttata (assembly GCF_048771995.1). Classification (NCBI taxonomy): domain Eukaryota; kingdom Metazoa; phylum Chordata; class Aves; order Passeriformes; family Estrildidae; genus Taeniopygia; species Taeniopygia guttata. The sequence goes on from NC_133026.1 coordinate 121,955,462, forward strand.
AGGTGATACAAAACTGCAAGGAGCTGCTGACTCCCCCGAAGCCAGAGAGGCCCTGCAGAGAGACCTTGACAAATCAGAGGGCTGGGCAATCACCAACTGTATGGAGTTCAACAAAGGAAAGTGCTGGATTCTTCACCTGGGATGGGGCAACCCTGGATGGATGTGCAGACTGGGAATTGAGATGCTGGAGAGAAGTGCTGTGGAAAGAGAATCTGGTGGTCCTGGTTGTTGGCAAGTTGAACATGAGTCAGCAGTGCCCTGGCAGCCAGGAGGGCCAAGCATGTCCTGGGGTGAATCAGGCACAGCATGGCCAGCTGGGCAAGGGAGGGGATTGTCCCACTCTGCTCTGCACTGGAGTGGCCTCACCTTGAGTGCTGGGGGCAGTTTTGGGCACCACAATATAAAAAAAGACATTAAGCTATTAGAGAGAGTGTCCAAAGGGGGGGCAATAAAAATGAAGTGCCTTGAGGGGAAGCCAGATGAGAAGCAGCATTTGAGGTCCTGTCTTTCTTATGTTTTTAATTAGTGGTTCTTCTTTCTTATGGAACAGCTGTTATAATTCTGAACTACGTCATTATCTGTCCTTCTTTGGAAAAAAAGTTTAAGACTTACATTGGTTCAGAGTTTCTAGGAATATGAAGTTCTGATCAACATGTGAATTTTCTTGTTAAAATTCCAGCTTTTTGTTAATTCAGACTTCTCTCAAATTGCCTACTTTATTGTGACTAATGTAACACTTCAGAAAAACTCCTCTGTCTGAACTGAGTGTCTCATTTTTACATTGGTTATAATTGGCTATGTCATTTTGCTTTTATATTTTTATCCTGATAGTATTTTTAGTTTGTTCCAGAAAATTATTTTATGGTTCCATACATTTTGGAGTATATGTTTTCCCCCTGTTGGTCCTTATAAGGTTTCAGCATTTTTTCAGTCATTTAGTCTTTAAGCTTAACTCTGTGTAGTTATTACTTTCATGTGAAATCTGGTTTGGTCAAGCACAATACTGTTTTAGCTCACTTGTAGGAAGTTTATAAAAGCCAGCATGGTATAGGACCTCGAGTTTTAAAATATTGATATAAAAATTAATCATTATATATTTGAAACTATGTTGGTGCTTTGCAAAGGAGACAAAATCCTGCTCACACGGGGAAAAGAATGGAGCTGTAAAAAATGATAAATATTGTATTTTCACTGTGAGTTAGAAAAATAATTTGACTTCTTCCAGTCTTGGTGACAGTCATGAGTTTATGGAAGGAGTTGAATAAGGCAAAGAAGTTTGTATAGCAAACATGGTTAGAGTTGTACAAGGAGCTAAAATTTGTCTTGGTAACCATCCAAAAGCTATACTGTAACGGAAACCACGTTGTTAGTGTGTTACAGAACCTTTAACCTGTAGTTCAGTCTAAACTTTTAATAAAAGTATGAAACCTTTCCCTTTTCCTCAGCTGTTCCTTGGAGCTACATTTTAAATATTTTCATTCTGTTTAGCTGAGTTTTTTTTCAGCACATATTAACTTACATAGTCATGCTTATTATGACAATTAGTAAGAAAGGAGTGATGAAATAATGTTGAAAGATTAGGAACAAATAAGAATATTAAATCATGGTAAATGCCAAAATTTTGAATGACTTTTAAAATTATTTTTTTCTTTTGTTTTCAGTTTGTTTGTGAGTAAGAATATTTAAAGTCTGTATAAATGACCTAAATGATCAAAATACAATTTTGCTTCAAACAGCTGAATATTTTGCAAGAATATGATGATGAAATTGCTCAGTCTAATGATTTATTTTGAAACTAGACTAGATAGCTAATGTAAGATCATTTTTCCAGCTTTATGGTCATTCTTTTTCAGTCTTTCTGCCTCTGTGTTCGATATGTATGTTTGCCCATGCATTCTTCCATAAGCTTAGGTTTATTGTTTCTCCAAAATATTTACTAAATTGGATTAATATTACCACCATGACTGAGATAAATTAGAATGCTAATTTGTCTAAAAAAGTTTATGAAGAGAGTTAAGTAAAACTTACAACAATATAGAGATAGAGGAGGTTTCTGGGGGTAGCATCATTCATCTGGTAGAAAGCTGAGCAGTTTGATGCATGTTAGGTGAAGTTCGGCAGATTTAGATAAGAATTTTATACTCAGGGTACTTAACCAGTGGAACAAATGGTTTAGGAATATGATAAGCTCTTTAGAGTTTGAAGTCCTTTAAATAGGAACTGGAAGTCATTCAGTACAATAAACTTTTCCTTTAGTAGGATTTTATAGATTTAATTTGGAATTATATAATTGTGTTGTCTGCATTATTCAAGAGGTCAGCATAAATGGTCATGATAATTTTCATAGCCTTAGGTTCTCTAAATCTACAATTTGACCTCTTAGCTATGTGAGAAAGAGCAAAATAATTATCAAGGCAAGTAAAGAAAGAGCACAGTAGACCTGAACATGAATGATACTGTGTCAGAAGACCTGTCATTCATTTCTTAGATAGCTGCTCAGAATGATATTCCATAGGTATGGCACTCAGCTAATGGGAGGAAGATACTGAAAATAGGACCTGTGAGGGGATTTTAAAAGCATATCTGCAACTTGCAGTGCAAGCCTATTCACAGTGTGCTACTAATGAAGTTATTAGGACTGAAACTACTGCTTCTATATATTATTTTAATATGGCATGTAAATATATTAGCTGATGATGTAGTGTTAATTTGGTTGTCTCTAATGTGAACATCGTATTGCATGGCCTTACTGTGCCCTTGGAGTTGCAGTTGACTTTGTTGGAAAGATTTTATGTTTTAGGAATTTCTCCTTTTCCTGCAAGGAAGAAACTTCAATTAAATATATCATGCATTTTGTTTTATTTTGGAGCAACTATAGCACTTTTCTAGGGAATTCTTGCTTTTAACTCGAGTTTGTTAGTTTAGTTTGATAATGGATTTTGTGCATCTATTGCATCTATATTGTCTCTGACAGACAAATTCATTTTTACTGACAGTCAAGGCAATAAAAAAGAGTAACCAGCTAATATGCTAACATGCTAATATGACTCTGCCTCTCATATTTTGACTTGTGCGCAGTTGGTAGATGTATATACTACCAGTATAGTTCATTATATTTGGTTTATCTTTATAGAGGTAAATGGATTGTAAGATTGGAAGGTGAAAATGTTAGGTGACCACTCCAGCATCCCTTTAGCTCCTTCAGTATGTCTTTCTTCAATAAGAAAGCAAAGTACCTGAGATGCAGGTGGAAAGATGTTTGATTCATCCTTCATTTACAGTCTGAGCATGTCTGCTTTCATCAGGGCATTCCCATGGTGTAGTGAATCCTTTCCCTTGTTTCCTGTGAATAAGTATACAAAAATGACCACCTTACTGAAAGGTGGGAAACCTGGTCTGTAAATTCACAGTGCATCAACAAGAATGTAAGATGGGAGTGTGGAGTAAGAGAAAATAAGTTGGTGCTAAGTTCTGGTGTCAGCCATCTGAACCCTGGAAGAAGAAGCAGCTGTAAGTTGCAAGAAGCAACCTTTTTTCCAACAACGACTGCCTCCTCATGGGGAGACAGCAAGAGTTGATAGACATCCAGGTCTTGCAGCATCTCAACGATGTTTACACATGCAAAAAGCAAAATGTGAATATGGGATAACAGATGTTTTTAGAAAAGTCTTCTAAAAAAAAAAAAAAAGGAAAAAAAGTCTTGACTTGCATTTGCATAAGGGTACCAATACCCAATACTTACCACTACCTCATTTAATTGTCATATGGCTTCCTCAAATAAAATATTCAAAATGAAGAGCTAAAACCACAATAATCTATAAAACTAACTGAAATACCATAAACAGGCAAATTGTTCTCCATCTGAAGCAATTTTCATTGTGCTTATAAATTACTAGATAGAGTATGCTATCCAAGTGCCATATCATTTGTTAGAGTTTTCTTTAGCTCTAGCTGTGTGTTGTGTAAATTTTAGCTGAACTGACAAGTAGTGTATCACTCCTGGGCATGTCTGATGTTTCTACCCTGAGACCATTTTCTAGAATTATCGGAGGTAGCTTTGCCAGCTATCCTGGTAGAGTGATGGATTTACAAAGGCAATACCCCGCATAAGCAAACAGCTTGTCCATTTCAGCCCTGAAGGCTAAAAAACTTAAAATCTAAAAAATGTTGAAAAAATTAAAAATTGAAACATTCTTTTAGGTCCCTTCATTTAAAGGACAAGTAGCTTAAAAATTTGTATGTAAAAAATTAATTCAAAATTTAAATTAATTATAAATTTGCTACTTATATAAACAACATATATATATTCATAATCTATATATCTTGTTATTTCTGTGATTTATACTTGGAATTCAGTATATATATGAGATACCATAAGAGATTGTGTTCCTTTCTATGAAGCAAAATCAAGAGTGGAAAATAAGGTACTATACAAAATGGTATTTTTATTCTTTAGTGTCAAAACAAGATGTGACTAGTTTATTTCAATATTTGGTTTGAACATGGCAACATTTGTTGTTCTTCCTACTATGTTAAAAATAAGATAATTTTCATCCTGTGCATACAAAGCTGCAGACTTTCTGTTGCATGTTGCTGTATGTTATGAGTAGTAATTTTTTGGGTTTATTTTCTACATCTTTTGTAAGCCATGATTGCCATATTGCATGACGCTTCTTGCAGAATGTATCCTGGAGCACATAATTGACATCATGCAGTAATATGGAATAAGTGCTTTTAAAGACCAAGATAACATCCCAGTTATTTTGCTTTCTTTTAACCTTCACAGGTGGTAAATAGAAAAGATAAATTAAATAGTTAATTTTGGGTTTTCATTTTTGTTCAATTTTAGTCTATTCTGTATTTTTACAGCAATTTGGTTTAGTAAACTTTTTTTTTTTTTGGATGTAGATTATAATAGCTTTTCTTCCCGTATTGCTTTTCTTTTAAGACAATCACAAGATTTATTTTAGGAGTTCTAGTGTTTCTCTGTTTCAAACAAGGTGCTACACTTAACCTGATTGTGCACCTCTTTTGTAAATTTTTTAATATGAACTTGAGATTTTCTTCAGTATTTTTTCACTTGTCACATATCTCATGTTTTTGATACATTTTTTAAGCTTCCAAAGGGATGTAGAAAGTATTTTTTATCCATTTTGCTTAGATATAAATAATAAATATGTAATTAAATTTAATATTTTAGTTTTGTAGTTAAATATGCAACACTGTTTAGAAAACATAGTTTTTTTATTTTGCTTTACATTGTATGAGAAAGCTATGTAACATTAATTTATAATAGCAATGAAAAAAGTGTGTATTGAGATGAGAGAATAAGTTTAGAGATTAGATATTAGGAAGAAATTCTCTGCTGTGTGGGTGGTGAGGTCAAGACCAGGCTGGATGGGGCTTGCAGCAACCTGGTCTAGTGGAAGGTGTCATTGCCCATGGCAGAGGATTTGGAGCTACATTATCTTGAAGGTCCCTTCCAACTGTCAGAGAGAGAAATGTTTTGATTTATGGCTTAAACATTTTTATGAGACTTTTGCCTATTATAGCAAAACTGTGTAAATAATGCTGCCCCATGGAAGTGCAACATGAATGGGCCTCCTGGCTGAAACTCTGCACTGAGTCAAACTGCCTAAGGCTATTCGAGATAGGTAAAAGGGGACACCATTGTTCAAAGGATTTCTGTTCTGGAAAGTAATGGATAAGGCTGGGAGAGCATTGGAAGAGCCAAGCCCAGCAGCTTCAGGGTGGAAGCCATGGCTCCAGACTTATCCATTGCCAGGTTTGCAGAGAATCTCCCCCCAGCCCAGGGTGGAAGAGGAGAGGTTTTGGGTGTGTAGCCTCTGATGAGAGGCAGTGAATGCCCATCCTCCCTCACATAAACCGGCTCAGCTGCAGGTCCCCCCACTGTGGGAAAGGCACATGTACAGGACATTAACATGAGTGACAGGTGAGGAGATGTCATGGTCTATTAAAGGCCCCCAAAAAGGTACCTCAGACCCTGCACCGAGCACTGCACATGATGCAAAATGATACAACTGACTTGAAGTCTTGTAAAAAAATAATGTCAAATTTGCACCTCCTCAGGGGAGGTACCTGGGCATTACCACCTGGCCCAAATGAATATTAATCCATTGGATTCTGTATTTTTTGGTGGGGAACCATCACCACCAAGAAGACCAGATGATGGGGATCAACAAGACATTATTGGGACCCATGGAGTGCTGGTATGTTTCTAGTTAATCTGTTTCCTGTCCTGTCTCCCAGCCCTCCATATTCTTTCTCCCTTTCTCCCTTCCTCCCTACATATCTTTTCGGGTCTATCTATGGATATTTTTATTCTGGAATAAACGTGGTCATGAATAAACTTCTAGTGATATAAATTCATGATTACATTATATAAACAATTTGAGGTACCTGCGCCATGTGCAAACTCCCATACACTGTGCCAAGAGGGAATTCAAGTTGGCTATGGTAATGGATTAATTCTCCCTGTGTGAATATAAAAAGAAGCAAAGTGAAAAACAATGTAAAAAGCATGTTAACATTGCTATAAAAATTAAAAATCATCAAATATTTTTAAATTTTATTTTCTTTACAAAAAAAAATGAAGTTATTACTCAGTTGTACAGTACTTAATTGAATATTTTGAAAACTCTTCAAAGTAAAGCTTTCATATTTAGAAAACTGAAACCCTTCAAATCTATATATTTAATCTGGTATTAAATAAAATGTAGTTCAAAACAAGTAACATGCTAACTTTAAGGTGTTCTACATATGGCATGCTCCTTATGATAACAAAACAGCTATCATGGGACTAACAGTGCCCTTAAACTTTTAAAGCCCCTCCTCTGGTAAATAGCAAGGTGTGACTGCTGGTTGTCTCAGTTCTGTAAACCTTCCTCTCTGTGTTGAGAGGTAGAAATATAAGTGTTTCTCACACTTTGCAAACTCATGCTCAGAAGCACATTGATTTGTTAATGTGAAACCGAATGTATTTCTCCATTATGAAAACAGAATAGCCATCCCTGATCAAAGAACACTTTTTCTGATTTTTCCCAATTTAAGTAATACTGCAGATTATGAAGTTATAGAGAAGAACTTTGCGGGTAAAGTCTGTAATAATGAATGTCCTTCCTCTTCCTGGTGCTGCTTGCAGTACATAAATAAGATTTGTAAACACAGTCAAGATTGAGTGATGAGAATAAGCAAGAGGTAGATACTGCTTAAATTATTACTGTAGCTGACAGAAACTGTCATCAGTGTAAAGCTTGAGACAATGGGGTTAAGATTTTACAGAACTATTTTTCATCAGTTTCTGAGATGCGCAGTAGTTTGCAACAGGATTTAACAATGCTGATTTCACAAATCCCAGTCATACTAAAAGTGCAGAACACTGAGGTGAGCTGCAAACCATTTACCAGCTGTGCATACTCCCCTAATGGTGCCCTCTTACATTGTATGCACTAACACAGCTTGAGAACTGCTGGTGGGAGAGAAATTATATGGTTGGGCCTCAGAATTATATTTTAGTCCTTGTTGTTGATCTTGCTATGGACATTTTCATTCCTAAGTAGCATCTGCTCTGCTAGTCTTAAATGATGACTAAAAAAAAGTGGGAGCCTTGGAACCAAACCATTTGGCACTATAGTTATGTAGGGATTGCTTAATGTGTAGATTGAGGACATGAGACAATTGCAGAGTAATAGACATTACAGATGGAAAGAGACCTGTTAGGTCATCCAGTCTGTCTCCTTACAAATTCAGAACTATTCCCTACAGAACATTTTCCAACATTTTGTTCAGTTTGGTTTTAAATAACCTAAATGATGGAGATTCCACTGCTTCCCCTGGGATGCTTTTTGCTGCTTTGCTGGTCTTATTGCTAGTGTTTCATGATACTCAGACACAATCTTTTATCTACTTTTTAAAAATTATAATTATTATTGATACTCATTTTAAAATTAATTTCAAATTCTTTAATAATTACAAAAATCAGTCATATAAATATTATGTGTAATTGTTAGTATCCCAGTGGCTGTCTGTGATGTTACTTAATCCTCTGTATTGAAATTGTATTTTTAATTTTCAAATATTTTTCTTTACATGTCAATATTGCTGACTCTCTAATCACTTCCATTGGCCTTCTCAGTACACTTATTTACTTACACTTACTTAATCAGTGTGTGTGTGTGTGTGAACACACCTTCCAAGTGAACTTTTGTGATTTCCTGGTGACCAAATGAAATGTTAGGAAATATTTTGGGTGCATTGGTATGGACGTAAGTTTAGGGTTTCTTTATTCTTTCAAGGATTTCCAGTGACAGTGCAACAGAGGGAAGAAGGAGTAGGTCATGTGTGTACATTGGTGATATTCCTCTGTACAGCAATGTGGAATTAACTCCTGAATGCAGAAACTACTTGTTGCTGAATAGCTTCAGATATAATCTTTACAGTTATAACATTAAATGTAGATTGTCACTCTTGCAGATACCTACAAACTGATTTTTGTGGCATTAATTTGGGGGTCAAGTATTTCCTGATAGCTTTTTTCCCCACACTTTTTTTTGTAATGCCAGTGTAAAATATGATAAGTCTTGAAGGAGAGTAGCTGTGTTTTGTTTTCAAGCTTTGTACAGATAAGTGTTCATTATCTGCGAAGGTGATTAATTCACTAGGCTCCATTAGCAGTTTGATCAGTTGCTTTTAGATACTGCTGACTTGTCACTGATATTGAGAACTGTAGATGTTTTGGTGTGAAGCATCACTGGGGAGTAGTGGTCAGGCAAAACTGAGACTTACCAAGCCTTTTCCTACAAGTCACAAGAAAGAATGTATTTTCTTTCATTGCCAATCTGTTCAAACTAGAAAATCCTGGCATTTAACATCTAAAAATAAAAAAGACTGGAGGAATGAAGAATCCATCTCTGTCATCATGTTTTACATTCTGTTCTCACAAAACTGCTTTTCCAGAGTCTGCTCTGAAAGGATGGTGTTCCTTTGTAAACTACTTGTTTATTCATGCAGTTTGGCATTAGTTTCTCATGTTTCTTTCTGTTTGCAAATATGTTTGTGTTTTGCCTTAGTCAAGTTTGAGTTCCACATGATGAATTCATATTTGAATGCACTACAGCTGTTCCAGTGATGCTTTCTTATCTACTTTGTCTTCCGAAAACCATCTTCCTGATTTTCTTGTTGATCACATATATTCAGTTATTCCTAAATATATAAGCCTTCATGTTGTACCTTTAGATTTGTGTTGTAGGCATGAGTGACTTGATTTTACTTAGCTGTCTGATCTCAAACCCACGCAAAAAATGCAAGTTATAATGTGTTATTTGAAGCAGACCCACTTTCTGGTGTATTATATGTGCCAGAAATACACAATAGAATATGTAAAAAGAAATTAAAAGTCTAGGTCATGTTACTCTTGTTTGAAAGATAATAAAATAAAACCAAAGCAAACCCAAGAAACCTCACAAAAAAAAAAAAAGAAGAAAAAAAGAAAAAAAACCAAAAAACCAAAAATCCCCAAACCAAAGCAAACAAAAAACCAAACTAAAACCCAAACACAAACAAACAAGCCCAAAACCCAAACAAACAAAAAAACACCCCACCACCAAGAAAGCACTCTTAAATTCTAAGGTAAAATTTACAGAGGTGTGAATTGACTTGCCACCAACAGTTTCTCTTAACAACTGGGACATGAATAAAAGGTCCAGAGTGACACATTTATGAGAGCTGCCCTCAAATATATGTCCTAAGTTGGAAAAAACGTTTTCAAAAAATTTGAAAAATGAGCTTTTCACTCCTGTAACCAGTGACAGGACTCAAGGAAAGAGCATGAAGTTGAGTGAGGGGAGGCTTAGGTTAGGTATCAGGAAGAGGGTGACTGAACACTGGAAAAGGCTCCCTAGAGAAGTGGTCAGAGTATCCAGCCTAACAGAGTCCAAGAAGTTTTTGCACGATGCTCTCAGGCAGACGGTGTGACTCTTGCATAGGGCCAGAGATTTGAGTCAATAATTGATCCTTGTGGGTCCCTTCCAACCCTGCATATTCTATAATTCTAAGCATGATGCATTACTTTCTTATACTACAAGCTTTAAAAAGTCTTTCAAGATGCATCAGTCATGGCTGTCAATACTGCTTTGATCTATGGTTGCAGTTTTTCTTTGCAATTATGCCTTTTCCTGTTTGGACTCTCTAACTTCTTACATCCACTCTGTGTTCTTCCAAGTGAACTGCAAGCTGCCAGATTCGAATGTCAGGCATTTGCAGCAAGACCTCTCTGTCTGTCAGGTCTTATTTAATGGGGCAGAATTACTAGCTGTAATCATCCTTTTAGTCCTTAATTATGCTCAAGTGCAATTCTGTCTCAATGTTCCATGTCACGAAGAACCTGATTTGTGGTCCTGCATGAACTATGATCCTTCTTTATGGTGGTCTTGTGCTTTATCTAAGGATTGTGCTGGTTCAATCTCTTTCCAGTTTAACACAGTCATGTAAGTGTAGAATAGTAATGTCCAGTGCAAAATATTTGTGTCACACGTGTGGATTCTTATTCTTCATCTGCAGACACAGGTCTGCTGTAAACAGCAGGACTGTTTTCTGTAACAATAAGGAAAGTGATTTCTGGGTGTAATTTCATAGTTAGCTTAAAATATTGCTTGCTGTCCTTCCCATCTACACGGTAATACAGAGCACCTTTCTTTTCAGGCTAAAGGTCCAGGACAATGAAAATCAATATTGTTCATGTGGGCACAAGGTGGCTGCTACAGCAGAAGGACTTTCTGAAACCACTTCTAGAACATGAGTATTGTGGGTTTTTTTACGCAGACCATCTTTGATTGGTTTAATCTGCCATGTGCATATTTTCAGTGTGCCCCTTCCTACAGAGTTTATCCTTTTTGATTTTGAGAAAAACACCCAACCACCCAGCTAGCTATTATTTGCAGCAGGAGCCTCTGAATTCATGTAACTGTTCACTTTGCTTATTATTCTGTTGCAGGTTATATTCAGCTTTGTCCTCACAATTCTTCTGTGCCCCATTTAGACATGAGATGAAAACACTAATTATAAATTATGTGTAATTGCAAGGCAAGTAAAGCCAAGCATTATATGTTGTTTTGATGCCCCACAAATATATTGAGATTTGGGAAACTTATATGTGTTTGCTTTCCATAATATAATCTGAAGTCTTGGGCCCATGGAGCTAACATCCTTGACTATGCACATCAGCAAATACTAGGCATTTAGATGCTGTGGTTGTTGGGAGTCTTAGGGGGATTCCTGTGCTTGATTAAAAAAATAATCCATTTCTATGAAAATCACAGTCTCCATTCTTGGTATCAGGCACCTAAAATCTGTAGGCAGAAGACCTACTCATTGTTACACATGCCAAAATACTGCCCCAGATACTGGTGTCCTTCCTCCCCACCTTGGCTAATATATCCAGCACCCTTTGGATATTGCCTTTTTACTTATCTGAATTAAGGGTCAGAGGGAGAGAAAAGCTTCAAAATATTTCCTAAAGTATTTTTTTGTTTTTTACCTTTTTTGTCTAATGGAAAAGCATTAAAAGCTCTATATGAAAAAGTGTGAAATAACCTGGTATCTTGGTTGCAATTTACAGTCTACATCATGGAGACTGAAATGTACTTGAGCGTGGTTGCTAAACTCCATCCTCATAACATATGTTTAGTAGAAAAATTCTCAGGTATGTGGTGGTGCTATTTACATAATTTTGATTTTTTATCTCCTGTTGAAAATTGGTTATTAAGAACAGAAAATGTGCCAATAAGAGAGATTTGTATATATTTCCATCAAATTATCAACTTTCACATCTAACTGCCAAAATCCTTTTTTTACTAGGGAGAACTTTGTCAACACATCTTTTCTATAACTGTGCTGTTTACATCATTCATTGGTGATTTTAGTAAATCTTGGTTTCTTTTACCAAGGGTGGAAATTTTAGTAAATCTTGGTATCTTTTACCAAGGGTGGAACTTTATAGAGCTAGTTCTCAGCAGATAAATATATTTTTTCCCATAAAATATATTCCTTGTATGTACGCATTTATATTGAGAGACAAAAAGCATAAGAAATAATTTGACTTTTCACTATTCAACATGTAAATCTCTATAATTTTCTTCAGTGATGTTTACTGGATTTGAGAAGTATTTAGTGAATATTGAACACCAATAATATATGTCCTTTTGACCGATGGTGAACTGTAAGTGTTCTTTCTTAGTTAAAGCACTTCCACATTGGAAAGATTATGCATTCACAGTGTTTTAGATGTTAATTGTTTCTTACTGATAGATTTTTACAAGCAAAAGCAGAAATTTTGGTGATAATGGATACAAAAGGAAATTGACAGTGAAGATATCTTCACAGAATTTGAGTTGCTCTGGACAGCTATCAAGAAAATTACCACACAAAGTGAAATCTTAGTGTAGCCTTGGAGCATGTTAGTTTTGCCATGAGCAGCATTTGCAGAGGTTTTCAACATAAACACAGACAGATTAAAGTGCACCAGCACTGCCTTACTATCTGGGAAAGGCAGTATTCTTTCAAGAGAGCTTGACTGAAGTGATAGAAATTGCATAGGACTGAGAAATTGTAGTGCTAATTAGCTCAGCTCTTTAGCATAACTGAAGTAATCGTCTCCCACCCCCCAGATCAGCAGGAAGGGATATCTCTGAGCAATGACAATAAATTATTGGTGTGGGTTACTACCTAGTAACCTCAGTAATAGATGGATCAGTTTTCTGTTCTAAAGCTGATGCACAATATAAACCCAGTATGTGATTCTTGGTTCAGAAGTGCTCAAAAAAGTAAAAAGGAAAGGCAACGGATCCACCTGTGTCATTGAGCTTCACCTTCAGAACTGATTTGAATCCAACATGTCCACACAGTTGCATTGCTTTATAGTTTGTCTTCAGTTATCTCCTATGAAACACAATTAGGAATGGCTATGGGGAGGAGTGATGGAAAGGGTTAACTGGTGCCACCAGCGTTATTCATGTACCTTGCATCAGCTGCTGAAATTTGGTATGTTGTCAAGATGCCAGCCAAAAACTATCAGTGAGATGAATGAATGAATTACTTAGAGGAAAGCAGTCTACTGTTACCTACTTTTTTGTTTACTCCTCAGTTATGGGAAGGATTAGATATTTACTATGCACATGGAATACAGTTAAAATTTACAAATCAAATATTGTCTGGACTCAGTGAATTTATTGTGCATTTGCAGATTGCCTGTTGCATGTGTATTTTGTAGAAATGCAAGCAACTTGCCACTTATATCTTGTTCTAGAATAGTAGTATTATTATTCGGTATACTCGACAACATTCAACAGAATTTTTTTTCTGCCCATGACTGACTGTTCTTGGAGGCTTCTTCTTCTTGTTCCCATTGACTTACTTGAGTGGGAGTGTTTGGCTGTCTCTAGCAGTCTGTCTATAATTTAATGGGAATCCTGGACTTGTTCTCTTTGGGCCAAAAATTCGCAAAGAATGTCCATCTTTTCAGCCTCATTACTTAATAACGTAACTTGGCTTTGAAACTTTTACTTACACATCTTAGTTGCTAGCACAGTGTTAAAACCTACATGTTACATTTTCTGAAGCTGCCTCCAGGACAGTGAAATCCTCAAAGAAAAGTTAAAAAAAGCTACAACAAACAAGAACCTCAGCAATCATAAAGAAATAATCTTTATAGATAAAATTTTCCAACTCTATGCATGCCCCTGCCTTTTTTCTAATGTGATGATCTACTTTCCAGATGAGCCATTTCACATTGTGCGCATGAGCTGTTGCTTAGTTCAAAGTCCTCTGAGCAGGTTATGGCCTGCTTAACCCTTGGCTCTTGCTGATCCTGTATGAACTTGCTGCATGTTGGATTTCAGTTAGATTTTTAAAAATGCTTTCTGGAAAATAAGATATGTCTTTTATCCAGGGCAGTGTGATAGAGAAGGGGGTTCGTGTCAACACGTTCTGTGAGTAATCTGTTAATCTGTGTAACATATCCTAGCCTAATATGGGGAATTCAAATGTCTAAATCAAAGGTAAGCAAGATTAGACTCAGACACTTATTCAACATATAAATATTTGCAGAAATGTTGGGGTTTTTTTATGTCAGAGAAGAAGATGCTTGGAAAATAGGACAGTACATTCCCATACTCAGGTTTTTTTGGTTTTTTTTGTTTTTTTTTTAATATTTTATCTCTTCAATCTGTACATTAGTATTTTATTGGAACAAAACTGGAATTAAAAAAAAAAAATTAATTAGGTAAGTTTGAGGGAAATCTCCTTTCCTAGAAGCTTCAAGATTTACCGTCATAGTAGGTATGCATTCACTGCTCTTGAAGCCATAATGAAAAAGTTTTATAAAAAAGGGATACCTGAGCAATGGACAAAGATTATCACTAAATGTGGAAACAGATGCTCCCTTGCAAAATGTATGTTGTGCTCTTAGAGATTTATTACCCTGGCTTCATTACACCCTCCTCCACTGAGGTAGCATAAATGAATGAAATAGTTTCACATAAAGTAGTATCAGTAATATTAACTATCTAGCGTTGCTTCCAAGTTTGTTTTTTCTGATCTGAATGCCCTAAAATTAAACTGCATTTATTTGAGTTTTGCTGATTATCCAGACAATTATTTTCTTGCAATTTCAAGCTTTTTTCCTAGGGTATTTTCTTCAGATTCCTTTTTAATGGTAATCAAGTATAAATATACTAGGAAGAGAAAAAATGAGCTCTTATTACTTAGAAGTGATGGTAAAATGAGGGAAAAATGGGTCAAACCTTGCACCTAGCTTTCAATTGAAAGGATCCTTCCTCTGTATCTTTTCCCTTTCCTAGATCATGTCACAACAGGCATATGTAAGATTTAGAATTCCAAATAAGTTTTTGATGATACAGATGTGAAAATATGAAGTGGAGAGAACAGAAAGGAATAGAAAGCAGCTAAAGATTTAGAAAAGGAAGACAGTGTATAATGCTGAAAGATTAACTCTCAGACTGTAAGTACATCACTACAATTTGTTCTTCACTAAATATTCATTTAATTAATGTGGTAAATTATTTTTTTATAAAGGTGGTGGTGGTTCCTGAAATTTTATTTTCCAATAAGATATACTGGCAAAAGTGCCAAGAAAAGAAAAATCCATTTTCGGTTAAATATTATATGGTCAGCAGAACAAATTACTTAGATTGTCCATTAACTTAGCTGGGCATAAACTCTTCAGGTAAAATAAAAATAGTTAAGAAGTAATAATAATAATAATAATAATTATAAAAAGCCTTAAGTCTGGGTTCCAATATCAAGAAACATTGAAATTTTATAAGATAACAATTTAATTAATCATATGATAGATTTTATGTACTATATAGAGAAATTTTCAGAAGTGTTACAAATTCTGTCAGTAAAATTGAAATGTATTCCAAGGAGAAAAGATAGTTTATTACATATGAAGCAAAACCTCCAAACTCTGACTCGAGCTCAGCTGAATTTTACTAGTTCTTATATGTAAGTGTTAATTATTGTTCATATCTTGACAACAAAAAAAATGCAAAGCTGCAATATTAACTGAAATATTGCAAGGTACATTGTTTTAAATGAGTTTAAGGTTGTGGGATAAAAATAAACATATAGAACTATTTGAAAATTCATGCCCAACTAGTTAAATAAAGGAGGTGTTATAATAGAAAAGTTCAGGGACCCCATTTTGGAATGTGTCTATGCAAACTTAATGGTGACATTTCTTTGTTTTTAGACCTATGCATTTTCCTTTTAATATACTTATTTTAATGGAATTATATGAAATTGTACATTATTCATTACTGCAATTGCTCTTGCATTGATTTTTGTGCAAAAAATCCCATTCAGACCTATCTTTACTGTAGTTTGAGTGCTGTCTTCTAGGTAACGTTATATTTTTAAAATGCTTGATAAATTCAAGCAGAAGAAATCACTGATATGTGTCTGTACCACATTCTTATACACATATCAAGTAGAAACAAATAAGGTAAAATATCTCCAAATCCTACTAAGAGAAATGTTATTGCATGATAAAGTCCTTGGGAACTGCAATAGGTACAAATAAGCCCTCCAGTCTTGGAAATGATCAATGGCAGGTAGGCAGTCTCCTTTTGGTTATATTTCTTCTATTGTTCTGGAATGGACAATTACCATGTCAAAGGACTTAACCAACTGCTTTAAAATGTCATTAATTTTCTTAAATGAAATGTATCACAGGAAATAGCTCCAGTGCTTAATTTCAGAAGCTTGGATAATATACTGTGGTCCTATCTTGGGACAAGCAGTCCTCTAACATTTTGTTTGCCCTTGAGATTTAGAAGGAATCATATCTATAGTATTCATAATAAGTAGCAATTTAACCAAGTTCAAATTAGATGTGAACAAATGGATTAACAAGCACCTCATTAAAATTTTAATTTCCATTCCATTTATCACTTTTAATAGAATCAACTCTGTTTCGGGGTGGGGGAGGATTAATTTCCACATATAATGTTAATTTCACTTGTTTTTATCAATAGCTTGATTTTTTTCCTATAAAATTTACTTTGTGTAGTTTCAAAATATGTGACCTGCACAAGTTACTAATAAATTTTAAAAGGATAAGGAAAATCTTGATTGATTTAGTAGATACTTTTTTAAGTACTGAACTTTACAGGAATACTGTATGTATTTTCCTCTAAGTGGTAATATGTCCATACTTTTAGTGGTTTTAAGAAGAATAAATGAATTTTAAATAAGTACATTTGGGGAGTTATCTAAATAATTTCACTGAAAACATCAGTGTAAATATTTCAGAAGTAAATTGTGACTTTTAAATTTAACATTCAGATTCCATCTTCAAATCAATATTTTAAAGTATTTTGAATTCCTTGGATAACAAATACCATAAATGTGCAGAATTTTCATAATTTAACATTTTCATTCAAATAAAACTATTCTGGAACTCTAATGTGAATATATCTATTAGTGAAGAATGATTTTATACAAAAAAGCATTGCTTAAACATATGGTGTATTAGCAGTTGCCTTCAAGGGAAAAATAAATCAAATCATAGGAATGTAAGAATTTTATCTTTTGCAGGTTCATGTGTTCTTTGAAGTCCCTGTATTCTGTTGTGGTGTGTTCTGGATGTCAGCTGCCACTTCTTAAGTTACAAAAAGCTTTTTTACAGCCATGTTTTTACTGCCACTATTTTCTTCATGTTTTTTTTTCCAATTTGCACTGATATGTACTATACAGATCACTGAGAGGAATAGGATAATTGTTTAGGGCCCTCTTTCTGTGTAGAACCAATATGAATGGCAAATTCTTAAGTCTCTATCAAATAAAATAGAGATATCTAAATCACTTAAAATCTTTACACAGCATGTGGGAAAACAAGTAGATTTCAATATAATGGCAGTCTTGAAAGAAATGAAAGAAAAGAGAAAGGTTGGAATAGTATTTTAGGCACTTGTGAGACTATTCCAGCATGTAGCTTGGGCAAGAGAGAAAATCATAAAATGAACAAATGTCTGAAAAATATTTCAAAGCAAAGAAGTATGTTGTTTAAGATGAAGAAATTTTTTAATCTGTTTGGGTGTCATTATAGGTTGAGATTAAACTTAGAATTTGTTGGATGGGTTTTTTAGTGCTTTTTGGATTTGTGCTGGTTTATTTGGGTTTTTTTTTCCTAAATAAATATATTTAATTGTAGCTTATCTGTAATTATGTAATCGATTTTAGACAGTATTTTTTCTGAATTGATTTCAGCTATGATGTAGAAATCTAAATCTAAATAAGTACCAGAGCATTCATTAAGATCTTAAAAACCCCATAAAACAAACTAAAAAAACCAAAACAAAACCAAACCCATCACCACCTAGGAATTAATTAAAAATAAAACCAATAATTCCAAGAGTAGCAACCTACCATAGTGAAACATGAATAGATCTTTCTCACTGTTTTTCAGGTAAAGTAGTTCTGCATGTTCTTCCCTGTTAAGGAAAACTACCTTAACAGTTTAAAGAACCTATAATTTAGGAAAATGTACTGATTTCACATCTGAAACATGAAGAAATATTAAAAATAAAGAAACCTTGAATAAGTGCATACATATAGGCTTGTGGTAGTGCTTCTTGGTTGCTGCTGAGGGTGGCTGACTGGTTATTTCAGTAGGAACTGTATGAGTAGGTTAACAAGGAGAAATGGTTGTCTGGATGTTAGCAATGCATGAGGACAAATTAAATGTGTTGTGTAACCTTTGTTGTTTAACTTCTTCAGCAAGATTCCTTTATGTGTTTGGACTTCTCTTTGGCAAAAACGTAAGTAGAATCCTTTTCTTCCTCCAGTCAACTTTCTGGTTTTGAGAGTTTTGTTCTGTGACAAGTTTATGTTCTTTAATGTGTAATTATATCTCTGGTATTAAGATGTCTAATTTCATGTACTTTGATTTCACCCTAGGTCTACAAATTCATTTCTATCCTACAGATTCAGAGCTAAATTGTAATAGCTGCCATTGTAAGCAGCTATTGTAAATGTCATGGTTTAACTGCAGTGGAAAACTAAGCACCATGCAGGCACACATTCACCTTCCCCCACTCTGCTCTTCAGGGGATGGTGGAGAGAATGGGAAAAGTAGAAAAAAAAAAAAAGAGAAAATTCAAGGGTTGAGATAATGACATTTTAATAGGTAAAGCAAAAGTTGTGCACACAAGCAAACCCAAGTAAAGAATCCATTTCCCACTTCCCATGGCTGGGCAGATGTTCAGCCATCTCTAAGAAGGCTAAGCTCCATATAATTGTTCCTTGGGAAAACAACCACCATAACTCTGAGCTTCTCCTCCTTCTTTTCCCCTATGTTTAAATTTTGCCCATGATGCCATATGATATGGAATATCCCAATGGTCACTTGGGGTCAGGTGTCTTGGCTGTGACTACTCCTAAATCCTTGTGCACCCCAGGCTTGTTTGCTGGTGGGGTGAGGTAAGAAGAAGAAGAGACCTTGGTTCTGTATAAGAACTGTGCAGAAATAGCTAAGTCATACATGAATTACCAACAGTTTCCAGCACAAATCCAAAACCAATCCCTTAATACTATGAAGAAAATTAACTCTACCCCAGCCAAAACCCATTCAGTAAATCATGCCTTGCTTTACTATTTTATTAAGTAGTGTTTTAACAGGTTCTAATCAAACTTTTCTTCCTAACTTGTTGGAGACAAAAGAATATGTCAAAGAACTAAAGGGTGCTTTGAGTTATTAAGGTAAATTAATTCTGGTAATTGCTATGAAGATAGAAGATTGCAGTACAGGCTAAGGTTAATAAAGATAATTTAGACATTTTATTTATACATATATACACTTTCTGTTTCTGTCAGGATTTACATTTCCCAGAATTCCTGGTCAGTATGGATTTCAACTAGTGGCCTGAATGTAACCAAAGACGAGGAATATACCTGGGAAAGTACAACCCTTTGCTCTTTTTCCAGAAGGTACAGTTTCTCCTGTAAATTTAAGTCACAGTTTATGGGAAAAGAGGTCTTGACAAACAAACAAACAAACAAACAAACAAACAAACAAACAAAAAAAACCCAAAAAAACAACACCAAAAAACCAACCAAGATATAAACACCAACACCAGACAAAAACAGAAAAAAGTCTGTTAACCTCATTAGTCTGGTATTTTCAAAGACACAGTCTTGTCTTTCTGCCATTAGAAAAATCACATGAAAAAACCCAATCTTTTAAGGAAATGTCTGTATTTTACAAAAAGGCAGATGAAGTGAATAGGTATTTCCCTTCTGAGTATTCTGTTCTGTGAAGTACTAATACACAACAAGATGATGAAATATTGTCATCAAAGGCAAGTTTCCAATACTGACGGATATTTAACATCCTTGTGATTGAAAGACTCAGAGCACTTTTCTTTTTGTATCTTTTTAACATCTTAATCAAAATGTCTAAGGTACACAGCTGAATGCTTACAAAATTCTAACTAGTCTCTGGGGCCCTATGAAGGCTTGCACATTTGTGATGTTATTTGATGGATTATACATTAGGCCATTTCAAGCATTGTTCAAGTCAGTAGACAATGCAAAACCATAGTGTAAAGTGGTTTTCAGTGAAAAATCAGGTGGAAAAAGATTTCTTCCCACTTAAGTGAATGAACGGCAATAATATTTACATAGAAATGCTCTTCTGATGCCTGTTATGACTTAAATCTTTAGATCTTGAGGCTGGTTGTGTAGATCAGTTTCAAACTTAGAATACTGGTTCAGGTTAGAAAGGATTTCAAAAGGCCAACTCCCTCCTCAAAGCAGGATAGGCTGTAAGTAAGACTTTATGCAGTCTGGGACTGCAAATTTCTAAGGATGGAATCTGCATAACCTATCTGGGCAACCTGTTCCAGTATTTGACTGGCCTATAGGTTGAAATTTCCCAACATCCAGTCACAACCTTTCTTTCTTCAATTTAAATATTATTTGTGTGTCACAGGGTATGTGCTCTGTCCCCTGATCATCTTGGTATAACTCCACTAGCATATTCCAGTTTATAAATGGCTTTCTTGTAGAGGAGGAGGCAGCAAAATAGGAGGCCAGCTAGCAAGTACTGGGATAAAGTGCTGAAGGGACTTCTCTGGTCTACTGGCTCCACATAGCCTTGGATGTCGTTGGCTGCCTTTGCTGCCAGGATACACTGCAGGCTCATTTCAGTTCACTGCTAAGACAGGTCTTTTCCATAAGAGCGGCACCCCAGACTCTTACCGCTCACAGCTTGTAGTGGTACAAGGAGTTTTTTCCAGCTGCAGGACTTAGCCTTTGCCCACACAGTTTGTGTTTGACCATTGTCTTGTCCACACCATTCTGACTAGAAGCTCCACCCTCAAGCATATCTATGCAACTCTCTCCAGTTTGGTGTCATCTGCTGACTCAATTAGAGGATACTCTCTGTTCTCCTCTAGGTTATTGTTGGGATTCTTAGAGAGGAGAGTTCTCAATACACATCCCTTTAGTTGTTGGCCCATCCCACTTGTTGCTGGCCTCCAGGTAAATTTTATTACATGAACCCCCTGAGCTCGACTATTCAATCAATTTTTTTTAAAATTTGTGTAGCAGTCCATAATTCAAGACTAATATCTTGCATTTGGAATAGTAATATAGTAGAGACATTTTTTAAAGCTTGATTGTTGATAGTAGATCCCAGAAACAGTTAAAATATCTTGAAATGAAGAACAACATTGATGCCTTTAAGGACTTTTCCATTGTCTAGGCGATAGTCCATATCCTGATGAGCAAATTCACCAATTTTATATAAACAAATGTTTGTGGAGTCAAATTGTTTATCCTTTGTAGATAAGTTGTTAAGAAGTGGTGCATCACTACTTGGAGCAATTTGATAGTTTATGACCTTTTCATAGAGATCATAAACTTGACAAAATTAAGTGTGAAAACCATAATTTGATCCAAAATGTTTGTAAAAGATATAATCTGATACTCATGTGTACTGAGTTTGGAACAACCCATAGAAGAATAGAAGAAATTCTGAAATAAAAATGCATGCAAGAATCAGGAAGTGATTTTCTTCTGCAAAGCTGAAAAGTCCGGACTGAATGAACTGAGATGGTCTTTGGGTGCTGTTGTTTATTCTTCCAGTTTTGTTTTTAATACAAAAGCAGTACTCTTGACTTGCATTTAACTAAATCAAGATATTTTATTTCATGTATATAATGCGTGTGTTTTACTAAACAGTTTTTTGAAGGGTAGGCTTATATTTCTTTTCTCGTCAGGAAAAAACAGCTTGATGAAAATTAATTTTTTTTCTTTTAATGTGGTAGAATCTCAGTTAAGATAAATGCATCATTTTAACTTGGCATTTACAGTACTCCATTTAGATATACTAACAAAGGATTCATAGCCTCTGTTTATGCCAAAATGGCTGTATGTTTTCATTCTGATTGGTATACGATGTGGTCTTATTTCTTTCTAAGTAGCAAAACTCAACTTTGTAGAACTCTTTGTACTGTGTTTATGTAGAAAGTCTATTTTTTAGTCTTGTGCAGGTACTTAAAAAGACAAGCAAGCTTATTAGGTTTTACTTTCAGTAAGATAGATTTTTTTTTTAGTTATTTTGTACTGGTATTTTCAAAAACTTGTCTCTTTTTTGTTAAAACTCGTAATTTTACTGTCTGAATTCCATGTGAAGGATAAACTATATGTGGAGATTGCTGAGGATTTTAAGCTTGTGTATACATATGCAATAGAAACTTCTGAGTAAGACCATCTGAAATTCATTTGTGATGTTCACATATTTGTGATGTTCACATAAAGATATCCTGAGGGTCCAAGGTTAGGTTGTGAGACGTCACCTGAAATCCTGTGTTCAGGTCTGCGGTTGCTAGCATAAGAAAGAACACAGACCGTCATGAGCAGTTCCAGAGGAGGGCTGTGAAAGTAATAGGAGACTGCAACATTTTTCTCAGGACAGTCTGAGAGAGTTAAGATTGTTTAGGGTGTAGAAGAGAAGGTGCTGGATAGACCTTAACACAGCCTTCCAGCTCCTATGGTAATCTTACAGGCTAGATGGAATGGGACATTTGATCAAGGAGTGTAGTGATAGGAGGGGAGGTAATGGCTTTACATTGAAAAAGGATAGGTCCTGATGAGATATAATAGAGAAATTGTATTCTATGGTGGTTGTGAGGAACTAGTTGCTCATAGAAGCCTCATCCCTGGAAGTATCCAAGGCTAGATTAGGTGGTGCTTTGAGCAACCTGGTCTAGTGCACAATGGTCCTGCCCATGGCAGAGGAGTAGGAACTAGGTGATCTCTAAGGTCCCCTTCCACCCAAAGCACTCAATGATCATTAGTATTTCTTTTTAACATACATTTATATAGTATTATAATTCCATATTGTAGTGCAGCGTTGATACTACCAGAGAAGCCATTTTGAAGGAGCTAGAATTTCAAGTGCCACTGTCTTATTTCCTGTCTTTCAAGTGTCATAGAAAAAGCAGGTGGTTCTTTAGTTCATCTGACTGAAAGATGGAGGAAAGTTATCTGCAGCTCAGACTGGATTAGATGAATCATGGACTGACTAGCAGAGCTGTTCAGAGAAGGTGGTGGACATAAATGCAACTCATGTTGTGCTACAATGGCCTGATGCAAAACAGCTGCTTTTTGAGATATTCCTTACTCATATTTATTGTCTTGTATTTGTTAAACTCAAAATAAAATTATATTTTTGAGCATCTTTCAAGTGATTACCTCAGTGTTTTCATGGTAGAAGACAGCAGTAGTCTTTGATTTGTTATTCTTGAAACCGCTGACATGTTGAAAAACAGGTACTGTCTCTGTACACCTTCCAACATCACTGATTCTTGCTACAGGCTTTGAGCCTGTGAGAGTGGCTTCTGTGATTACCTCTCCTGCAGTTTCCAAGGCTGAATATGTTGACAAAAAAAACCTTCAAGAGCTTTGGTCTTAAATCCAATCATACAAGTTTGTGGTTTTCTTTTCTCTTGGGTTTCTTTTCTGCCTGTGGTCTTTCTCAGTCTTCTTAGCACTTTTGCTTTTTATTGCCCTACAACTCTTGGCAGCCAAGGTGGTAGAGAAGTACTGATAATAGATGGGACCTTTGACAGTAGAAGTTTTTTAAAGCATGTGGAAAAATGTTAAAATAGGAGTGAAGAACTTCAAAAGGGGATTTAATAACTTGTTATGGGGTAAATTTAATATTTAGTTATTTGGAGTTGCTCTGCTGCTGTAAAATCAGTCATGTTTATGTTGTTTAAAGCATATCAGAAATGAATAAGGAAATAAAGATGATTCTTTGCACATAAATGTAGTTAAAACAAGGGGAAACTTAAGTTTAATTACTTATTCTTTTTAACAGGTTTCATAGTTCTTTCTCCGACTGATCTACATTTTGTCCACTGTACCAGAACAAATTTTTCCGGTTGGCATGACTCTTCTGGTTAAAGCTGGGCCAGTAATCAGAATACAGTTGAAAACCTGTTGGATGAAGCCCTGAAAGAAGTGTAACAACAGACTGGGAAAGTCAAATCCATTAAAAGAAGCTTAATTCTAGCTTTTGTTTAATCTAAAATATGTAATATTAAAAATGCATTTTAAAAGAAAAGAGGAAAAACCCATGTTTCATGCATGTATTGAATTAGGCACTGGAAAAAATTGTTATTGAATAGTGATTGACCTGCAGGATAGAAGTATGATGATGTATATAGAAGTAATCAATGTATGTAGTAAAATGTGTGGCAAATGTTTTAGAACAGAAAAATTATTTTATCCCTTATTCTATTACTTGTGTTTGTTCATTACTTGAGTACCTGTGAGAGCAATTGGACTGTAAGAGAGTTAAAAACAATCATCATTTACTATTACAAATATTTAAACTTCACTGAAGAGCTCATTAAAATGATAACTATTGTGTGAAATTCCATCTTGTGTTACTAATTTGGTCTATTTTTTTTCCTTTACAAAGTAGTCCTTTAGTGTCTAGTGTAGCAGCCTGTGACTTAATCATTAGATTTATACTTCCTGTCCTTAGAGTGTTGAAAGGTCAGTAGAATCAAAAAACATTGCCTTTGGCCATCCATTATGAGTCACAGACCTATTCTCCTTTGTTGAAAGCAACTATCAGACTGTCTAAGAGGTATTCCTTTCAAAGTTGCAATGCTTACTTTGTTTGCCTCATAATCAGTTGGAGTAAAATCTCCCAAGCATTTGGAACTTCCAAGCAATTTGCGTAGAAACAGCAAATGATCTGACTGACCGTAGCTGCCTATGTTACCAACCCTTTGAAGAAAAGCTGGTTTTAAGACATGTCAGAATAACATGAATAAAAACTGTGTATTTAACTATAAATTTAAAGAAAGAATGTTGGCATTTTAAATTACTTGCAATATCAGTCACTAAACACTATTCATAATTTTAGTCCCTTACTGGAAATGCAATTTACTAGTAAGGTATTTCCTAGACATTTCTTTCCTGAAATAAAGAAGGTAGTAAGAAAAGTTGCAAGACGGATTTGTTAAGAGTTTATTAAAGACTTGATGGAACACTGCTGCAAGTGGTCATTATGTTACTATATCAGTTTTAATATCCATGCTGCATGTGCTCTGAAGTATATTTGAATGCTGCTTCTAAACATGGCCTCTGAAGAGCCTTCTGCCAAAGAGCAGAGTTTGAAGCTGTTATCTTGGAATACGTGGCTTGTATGCCAATTACCCCAGTGCCTAAGACCAACATTGAATGTACTAACTTAAGTACATTGACCCTTGCACTCCAACCTTCTGGGCACTTCTGGTTTACAGTCTTAACAGTCTAGGGACCATATAACACTTAAACCAAGGACATGCCAGCTCTGCAGGGGAGTGTCATCCGCATCAATAAATGGTGCAAGAGTGCTGTAGATCATGTTTTGCATATTTCCTAAATTATTAGTTACAAGGATGCACTAATGTAAGAAATACTGAGTTTTTATTTTGTTTGAAACTTAGTAGAAAGAATGTGCACCTACTCTAGGTTTTGTGTTAGAATTTAGGGAAAGGATTAATTAATGAGTTTATTTCCCTGAAGTGCTGAATATTTTTTGATTGTGCTATCAAAGGTTGAAGCCTGGTAAGAAACATAAAGAATCTGAAGAAACTGCTTTCAGTTTTTGGCAAACACAGTAGCTGTAGAAGCTCTTGTCACTGATGCAGATTAGATGCCGTTAAATGTATTAATGTGTGCTGCTTCTAGAAAAAGCAGACTTAAGAACCAGCAAGATAATTTAATGGAATAAAAATGCAGATTTATACTGAAAAGCTTTTTTCTTCTAGAGTGAAGTTCTAATCTGTAGTAATAAATTAAATTTTTCTTGCACCCCGTGGATTTAAACATCTGCTAACGGTACTGTGTGTTACAATTTCTACATTTAAAAATCTTTAAAGGGCTTCATGAAAATGGAGACTTCTTCCAGTTTCTTAAAGAAAACCACAACAAAAGAAAAAAATTCCCTCTGCATTTTATAAAAACTGAGTGACATGTGATATATATACATGTTAGGTAGCTCTGTATCATGCATTCAATGAATGTTTTCTGGTATAGAGAAATGCATATGAAAAGTATTCTGAAGCCATTGTATTCTAGAACAGGAGAAAAATAGCTTAGGCAGATTGAGGGTTTATCCTTTACCTTCTTGATTGTTGTGCACCACTTAGATATGATTCTGCTTTAATAGAATAGAATTCTGCTATAATAACAAGTGTAATTGCTATGATTTTAATTGATATCTTAGATGCTGTTGTAAGATACAGAATTGATAATGATGGTGACAGGGACCTTGGAAAAATTCAAACAGAATATGGATTAGAATTCACTATTGGAAATGTAAGGATAGTAGAATATTAATATACTCATAGCTTGTGTTGTCAACTGTATGTTAAAAGTTTGAAATATGAAGTTTCTACAGTAAAGTGAAAGTACTCTAGCAGATGCTGCTACCTTCTCTTTATATTGATAAACAGCCATGGCAGGGCTGACTTCTACCACTAGCTCAGTTTTTCATGTGAAATATCTCAGACCACAAAGAAAGTTGTTCTTGAATTTTCCCCTGTAGACAAATACTCTTGGATCCACTTTGGTTCAACTGGAAATCCCATTTCCTTCTTCTAATGTTCTGAAAGTGTCCATAGATATTGTCTGGTTTGCTTAAACCTGAATTTAATAGCATAGAGTTTAAGGTCTCTGTAGTGAAAAATTTCAGTACTGACAATAAGAATTGAATTTACAGCTCTAAATCGTCTATAAAAAAAAAAAAAAAAAAAAGAAAAGGAGCTTTATGAAAGGTATTCAGAGTATTAAATTGAAGGAATATCATGAAATAAAATTAGTATGCTTATGCAAATGATCTAGCTGTGACTTCATAATTTGTAATAGTATTCAGTTAGGCAGTGTTTACACTTGTTAATGACTTCCTTTATGAGTGATAATTGATCTTACTCATTATCATATTAAATCCTTGATCATATGTCATTAGTTGGGAATGTAATAAATGGTCTGTTTGATTTTTAGTGTAATGAACTAATTAGACTAATTAAAATCAATATGTGTGCCAATATTAGACTTTGAATCCAAATGCTGCTGTCTGCTGGCTAAAAGTCAGCAACTCAGTAAAAAAGTGGCCTAATGCTGATTTATGAGCACTTGATGAATGTGAGGTAGAATAAATTGCTTGTAGTGGTAGAAACAGCATTAGTGAAATACAAGTTACTAAGTACATTGTAAGATCAGGAGTAAGGGCATACTTACAACTATAGTTACGTGGCACCTTTAAACCTTCCTAGCTGATTAGATCATTCTTCAGAAATTCTTCAGATTAAATATTGTAAAGTGCATTAATCTATATTTATAAATTTAATATTCTATGCATGTGTCTGGAAATATATCCAATTTATTTCTCTCCACGAGCCTGTGTGGTTTTTTTATGTTAGCACATTTTGTAAATTTTACGTTTTGTACTGCACTTTTATTTTTATAGTATTCTGTGAATATACCAAATAGGTCACACTTTCAAATTCAGTAATGTACCGTTATTAAAATGTGTTATTCAACCATGGTATTCATTCACTTTTATGTTTATGAGGAATTGTGCATAAGCCCTAGGGGAGACAGGAACACATCCTGTAATTCTGTAATGACCTTTTGGAGAAGAAGGAAATGGCTACTGGGAAGGGGATATTATTAGAGAATTCAGGATCTTGTAGCTGCAAAGCAAAAGAATTGTGGAAATCCTTTTGGCTTAAAGAAAAAAGTAGAAAAAAAGTGACAAGACAGGAAGAAGTATGCCATATTCTTATTTTTGGCAAAAATACTGCTCAGAGAAAAATGTTTGCATGTTTAAGTTTAAAATATAAATTAATGTATTTTTTTAACAGGCATACTTTAAAAAAGTCCGCGTAGATTCCCCTTAGATTCTTCGTAAAGCATATGATATTTGCAAAATGTAGTAACTCTAGTAATGACAAGTGTTATCCATATCAGAGTATTATTTTGCCAGCCTTACACTATTTATTTTGCAGCAATTATGTTTATTTTGTCACTAAGAAAGCACTACTTGCTTTCATATTTAGTTGTTGTTTGGGGTTTTTGTTTGTGTGGTTTTAAAATTATTATTATTTTTGTTTGGATTTGGCTTTCTGGGTTTTTTTTTACTTGGATTATATTTTGCTGGGACACAGACACACAAATAGTGGGGTCCCTGTCCTTTTCTCTCCCCTCTTCCCCCACACACTCCCATCCACGCACAGTGTGATGTTGAAGAGAATACAAGATGCAAGAGAATTCAGTCCTTTGTTTTTCACACCTTGAGGATACTTTAGATCAAAAAGTTAAGAGAATCCTGATGAGTAAAGAAAAATAAATCATAAAAACCCAATATCTAACTAAATCATCCTAATGGTCAATACAAAAATTTTTAAATGTAAATAAGTAAATATGAGGAAATAGAGCTCGGAGTCTTATGTCTCCAAGGTCTAAACATAATCATGCAGCTTTTGAGGAAGTACCTCTTCCACTTAAGTCACTGAAAATATGGGTGTTCAGACACTCTAAATTTCAGGCTTTGTAGGAATAATCCCTTAATCATCTGACCTAATTTTGATGATGAATATTTTAAAATAGTGGTGACTTATTAATAAGGATTTCAGAAAGGCATGATTTGAAATAGGTGTCAACTCTAATTTAAACAAGTACTTGAAGAAAATCTAGAGGATTAATGTAGACTTAAATTGATAGTAGCCATTGAAATTTCATTTTTTCCTTGAGCTTGTAGACAGAAGAATTCGTGTTCAGAATATGTACTCATGTACTGTACAGAGAGAATAAAATCTGTTAAAATAGTTTACCTTTTTAATGGTCTTTTAAGTGGTTTATCTGAGACACTTAAAGCCTGTGAGTTTTTTTCACTAGATTGTTTCACTATTTGTCTATTCACTAATTCACTAATTGTCAGTTTTAGTAAAATCAGTAATTGTTAATAGAATATTTTTAACTGAATACCATTGCCTACAGTGTTTAAAAATTTTAGTCTTTGGATGAGATCTGAACAGAAGCTTGAAAATAATGTATAGTAACATAAATGTGGTAGAGGACGTATTGATCAGAAATTTCATTATGGCAAGGACTACGTGTGGTTCTCAGATATTGTGAACATACATTGCAACAACAGACTAGACATGGGAGAGTATATACAGCTTGAATCCCAGAGAACATACTTTGTTTTGTGCTTGAAGCAGTATACCCTGCAAACATAAATGAGATCCTTTATGTCTGAGATGCATTCACTATGCATATTATCAGCCCTCTGATCCAAAGCACATAACCAATGTCCTTGATTCATATAAAAGTGTTGAATGCCCTGAGGAGCTGTGTGGGTTTGAAACATCTGACAGTTGTTTGTGAGATGGCACGAGTTCAAGTACCTTTCTTAGCAGCAAGGGAGGGGGAAGACACTTCTGCTGGGTTTTTCAAATCAATTTTTTGTCCTTCATTTACCAAAGTTGAGAAATCAACTAGTTTAAAATGTGGTGTCTCTCTCCGTTAGTGGTAAGTGCTCCACTATGTCTTTCTTCTTATATGAGAGAAACAGAATAAAAAGAAATCTCATGTACATTTTTGTTGAATCTTGGCCCAACAGAAGGTGACAGTAACCCTTGACTTTAGTTTTACTAGACTATCTGTTAGCCAAAATGTATGTATGATACCGCATTATTACTCTTTAGGTAAGGTTTAATGTCTAATTTTGAACTTTGAGTTTTCCTTAAAGTAATTCTGTAGAAAAAAAGCTACTGACTTTGATGCTATCTTCTTTGTTGTTTTTTTGTTTTGTTTTAGATTTTTAATACATTTTCCCCCGGGATATAAAGAAGAAAAATTTCTGAGAGTTTTTTTAAAAAAAGGGTTTTACTTAAATTCCTTCTTTCATATAGCATTATTTCTTTCCATCTATGAAATCTTATTTCACTGGCTTAAATCTTGAACCTTCTGTGAGGATTCTTATATAGTTACAATAGTTTCAGCCTCATTTTTTATTTCATTTACCAGGTATATTTTGTTTTTGCGGAATACCTTCCTTCCTGGGTAAATAAGAAATTTCAAGATGAAGAGAAGAAAGGATGAGAAAAAGCGGTAAGAGCTGTACCAAAATTAGTCAGTGCTGCTCCCTCCTTGCTTACAGAAGCTAGGTGAGAAATTACTGATCAACAGCAACAAGTGTTTTAGAGAGTTAGTTTCTGTGCCTCTGAATAACTCAACCCCATCTGAGAGTTCTTATGCAAGACAAACCATGACTGAGGGCATGATAATTTGCAGATAGACCCTGAATTTTAGGAAAAGCCTTTGGATCCTGTGACTAGGTGTTTGTCCAGCTAACCTTCTTAGGGAGGTTGACAAGGGATTCTAGTGTTTCCTGTTCATGGGATGTAAAAAGTATTGTATTTGGAAACATACTTCTATTAAAAAGGAACCTTCAGCCTGACCCTTTAATCAGCATCATCTGTCCATGTCATTCTTATGTGTATGAAGCAGTAAAAAGTCTTCACTGTTTGTCTATTATGTTGTCTCAGGTGTACTCAAATTAATCTGCTATCAAAGAAAGTCTTAGAAGTAATTCAAAACATTAATTTAATTCTATAACACTTAATTTGTAACAAGAACCAACCAATTAAATCTAGTCTGCTGTTATCCCACCTTTGCACAGACCTTCTAAAATTCTTCAGATTCCTTTTTTGTCTGAAATGTGGAGCTAGTTAGAGCTTGTATTGGTCTTTCAATTCAGTCTAGACAAAAAAGGCAACTTCCTTATAGTATATAAAATATTGTTTGCTGGAGAAAGGAAGACCCCAAGTGAATAAGAACAAACACTTTTCATGCTCATGGCCGACTTGTGCTTTGCTCAGGAAACAACTTAGGTCTTGCTCTGGCAGTGTTGATGCCATCATGCTATGGAGCAGGCTCCCACGTGTGTCATGAGGAGCAAACTGTGATGGTGCCCTACTGCTGTAGCACAGTGAGCTTGCCTTGTCCCCACTCCTGCCTATTCCATGCATGCATGCATGATAACGTAACATCTTCCAATGTAGCTGCACCCCCTGCACACCCATGGGAACTCTCCAGTGCTTTTAGCAACAAGGGCTCTATGTTCTTTCTGCTGCTTCTGGTGCTTCTGCACCACAGCAAATGGTGTCAGAGACCCTATGGGAATATCTTACTCAGACAAATGGTTTCAGACAAAAGCAGCTTAAAGGAGGCATTGTGCCCTTAAGGAGCCACAGCTCCTGTGTACCTTTACTTCATGGTCCTTTGCCTCAGCTTCCTTTGAGTTTTGAAGCCAAGAATTAGGTAACTGTACACGTAGAGGGGGGATTTACAGTAATGCAAACCCTACTTGGTGAAGTATTAAGTGATATCTTTCAGGAATAACTGTAGTTGGTAGCCCTTGCCTTCTTCAAAATCTTCTGCTGAAATCCATTGTAAATACTTTGGCACAACCTCACAAAAATGGTGGTGCTTGTCTCTGTGGAACAGAGTCTTCCCAATCAGCTAGCTATTGATTTGAAGTGAATCCACGACAGGTGCCTGTTTATAAAGATCTGCAGTGCCATGCTACAGACCTGCCACTGCTCTCTCTTTGCTGCTTGTGTCCTCAAAGTCATCCTTAAATGCACAGGGGCCATATACATCATTCATAGCTCTGTATGATGCCTGTCACATGGCCTTAGGTAATTTTTAGCAATTGATTTTATATATTTGTTAGTAGGTATTGTGGCTGCTGCTGCAGGCTATACTGAGTGCCACTTGCCCGGAGAGAACAGCCCAGGACCTCACTGACTTTCAGCTTGGCCCTGCGCTACTGCAGGGTTGTGGTCTTGCAGAGAGCCCAGGCTTGAGGGCAGCAAGTCACTAAGTGGGTGCCCACCCCAAGCTCATGGGAGAGTCACTGCTCCTTTACTAGCAAAATATGTGTTGGAAGCTGCCAAAGAACATTCACATTGAAATTTCTTCTAGTTCAACACAACAAATGCCATATGGGCCTTTGCGACCAGAGTGGCAGCTACCTACATGCACCACACACACCATGTCAGCAAGGACTCCTCACAAATCCTTCCTACATCTAGACAAATAGAAACAAGAATGGTTTTCCTAAGCTCTCTTCTTATATTCTCAAAAGATGCAATATACTCCTCAAAATAATACTTGAAGCCTCCAACAAACATCTTTCCTCAGCATATCAAGCACAGGCAATAACTCAGTAAAGCTCCCTGACCTGAGAAAGGGAAGTGGGTCAAGAGTCTTGTATCCAGTTACATTCTTTGGCAAGGCTGAGGTGGGCTGATAGTTATCCTCAGATTTAAATGTTTCTATGGTCATTGAAGACAACTGTGTCTGTTGTTCTTTTAAATTCCTCTGGGTAGTTTATCCCTGACAGTTATGAATTGTTTATAAAGCTAGAAGTGATATCTGGCAAGATTCTGGTCTAAGTGTTCATATCAAGCTCTGCCTACTGCAATGAGCAGTCTCAGCCCTCTGAAACCATAGCATATATAGGTTTTCATCAGCACAGAAGATGACCAAGTATGCTCTAAGCAAACTATGATTTTGCTGCACTTAGCAAATCAAAATATGATAATTTCTTTTAACTATTATTATATTTTATATTCATGTAATATAAACCACAATATATTATAATATCAAAATAGAAAAATTAATATCTTTTATTTAGATACATTACTTTATTATATTCATATTATATTAAAATATAACATATTATATTTTCAATATTATTATTTTAAATGAAAATTTTTAGTAAAAACATTTCTTTCTAGTGCACAGCAGGAGTGCAATGAACCATTAGCAGTTTGATGTTGTAAATATTAGTAATGTCTATTTCTTAAGATACTCCATTGTAAAGTTAGTATTTTAACTACCTACATGTGGGAAAAAACCCTAATCTAAATCAAAGCCAAACTAATAATAGAATACGGAAGTAATTAATTTATTAACAGCACATAAACTGAGAGTATATATGAAACCAAACAAGTCTAAGTCAAATGCATAATAATTTAACACTAGAGATCTATGCTAAATATAAATTTCACACATTACCATATGCCTGTCTCACGAAGAGATGAGGCAGATTCAAAACCGATATATTTGAGAGGGAATGTATACAGTAGTATATGAAAAATGTTTTCAGAAAAAACAAAAAAACAGGCAGATCTCACGAAGTTTAACACATATTCGTTATTTAGTAATTTTTCAATTGTCTTTAATTTGTTCTAACCAGAGGTATCTTTTCAAAAACTTATTTCTCAAAATTTCTTAAGAAAGCCAAAGTATTTAATGCAAACTTTCTAATTCACAGTGTCATTTTCACAGATATTACAATAATACAATAAAACCAAATATATTCTCAATATGTTTGTTAAATTATGTGATCCCTTTCTTTTTTATTCAGGCTCCCATGATAGTCTTTGTTACATAAGAACATAATCTTATCTTCTTGCTGAACAGTTAATTCAATTAAGACAGTACATAAGAAAAAAAAAAAATCTCTAATATTTTTTGTAAAACACAGGATTTATATTTTGATTGCCAAAAGTTGCATAATAGGATCTTTTAAAGGAATACTAAAGAAACCATTCATTCCATCTTTATGCAGCTATGAAGAACATAGAGAATTTTTCACACTGCAGAAATGTATCTGTCTTCCCACTAAAATTTTCAAATACAAAAATCTGAAAACCAAAGCATATTTTCTAAAATCAAAGAGGAATTTAAACAAACAAAGCATAGTTACCAGAATAAGGATCCTGATTCACACCAGAAAAATCTTCTGGAATCCTTCCTTTACACATATCAGCTTAAGCTGGTTATGGAGAATATTGAATGCCTAGACAGTGAGAGGATTAGGCTATCTTCTGACTTGTAGTAGCACTGTATTTGTGTTTCGTGATGTCTCATAATGTTAAGAAATTTCAATCAAATTGACATAAGAAAAATAAAGTATGAAAATTGCTCATGCTACTAAGATTTTGCAGTTTTCTACATGCTGGACTGTCTTACTCCAGTGTACAAATATCTGGAGTAATACTTTTAACACAATGTATCATCATACAACTTTGTTTAAAATAAAGACTGAATTGACAAAACATAGTTTCTAAAGAAATCATATAGATATATTTTTCTCCCATTCTTTTTACAGTTGTATAGAATTAGGTTGGAAAGCAGTTTTATATTTATTCACTTCGGGTATCATTTTTAATTTGCATCTTGCTGCTTGATGCCTCCACTTGATGGGTACAATATGACAACAGGTAATAGATACAATAACAGTAAAACAGTGATCATTACTGCTGGGACTAGAAACACCCATCACTGCTTTTTTTTCACTTTCCTCAGCTGGAAAGTTTTGACATCTGCTGGTTTGGGACATAGCTGAACAGCTGTCAGCAGTGGGGTAGCTGCTTTCAGCAGCAGTTGGCGGGATGGCAGGGTGCCAGCTTGTACCATCTGTGCGCCTGACATTTCATTCTAATTAACAGTAGGGTTAATTGTTCTGGCAGGCTCAAATGTAGTGTCTAACATTACCCAAGGGAAACATGTACAAGTGCAGAAGTGGCAGGGAGCTGGGGACAGCGTTGCTAACAAACCTATTGAGGGAGAATGGTTAACAACTACTGATGATTTTACTAGCTGGCCACATGCAATAAGGCTGAGGTATTTTTTTATTCTGATGAATTATGCCAAGCCTGTAATGATGTAGAAGAAATCAAGCTTTGAAAGGCTGAGACGGCTGCCTTGGGGCAATTGAGAGGGAACAATTTGCATGTTATTACTGCATATTCATACCTAATTGTGTTAGGCTTTGCTAATAGAGCAGAATGACAGTATGAAAAATCGAGCAACTGCTTTATAGCCAACAAAGCTAGTGTTTTTTTCCCTACACTATGAGTGCTGAATGATCATTTAGACATTTAGTTGTTCAATATGACAAGTCTACCATTTGTTAGCTTGACATATAGTAATTTATAAAGGAGTATTCTAATTTTACTTTTAGTTTATTCTCATTTTATACAGTATTCATGGTAGCAATTTGAATGGGGATATTCATAGCTATTGTGGGTAGTTGTGATTCAAATAAAACTATTTTGTATGAAGCATTTCTATTGTTTTATGATTTATTAATTTTAATGTTTAAATAGCTTTTTCAGATGTTAATATAAAATAAATGGAAAGTTGATGAGAAATCTCTATTATGATCATGTTGCTACATACTGATTTAGTTAATCTTTTTACTTTCCCATTTAGACCCCCATTAAGCATGTTTGGGCTGTAGGCTGGTTTAAGAAGCTATCAAGTAATACCATTCCAGATATGGTTTTATATAGATTCTAAATCCAAAACTTGTGATATACTCAATTAAGGCTCAGTTACAATCCAGGACGAAGGCATAAAAATCTCCAAGCATCAAATAAAATGCATTTTTGTCACA
Source organism: Taeniopygia guttata (assembly GCF_048771995.1). Lineage (NCBI taxonomy): Eukaryota > Metazoa > Chordata > Aves > Passeriformes > Estrildidae > Taeniopygia > Taeniopygia guttata. The sequence goes on from NC_133026.1 coordinate 121,991,046, forward strand.
TATATTTGTGCAAAGGTACAGGAAAATTTCTCTTCAAGAAAAATGTACCTCAGTTTCACTGTAAGTTTTTAGTGCCTTACTTTTTCAAATGTATAGAATATCAGTTTTTATTCCCTTTTCATACTGTTCCACAGACTTGACTAACACTCTAGAAAACAAACATTGCTATAGGTCACGATGCATGCACTAAAATGCAACCCATCTCTGAAAATTTTTTAATTAACCAGCCTAATTGTTAAAAATACTGAAGAGTATTTATTTTTTTATTATATATATTATATATATTATTTATATATATATTTATATATATATTATATCAGACATGATATAAATCTCCTGAATGAAGGCCAGAAATAAGATTTTCAATATATCTTTTGTAGTTTTGGAATCTAAGTTACTTGAACATTCAGCAGGTCTGAATTGCACAGTAAAAAGATGGTAAAATTTGTTTTGGTTAATCTCAGAAACAGTAGATGGGATTTTCAAGGCTTCCACACAAGAGGGGGAATTAGAACAAACTGAGGAGGAGATATAGTTATTTTCAAGCTTTACTGTAAAAGAAATTTTTAATATGCTGGGTACAATTTGCAGTTGAAATTTTTTTTATATTATTTGGGAATTGTTTATATGAATGTAATGCTTTCTTCACAGAAGAAAATAGTACTATGGGTATTTTATACTTGGTTGTGTGTGTAGTCAGCAGAAACATTTGTACTTCATCCACTGTTTATATTCAAGATATTCCCAATATGTAATGATATTATTCTAATAATATATTTTTTATGACTAACACATATACTATTGATGCAAGGTATTTAAATACTGCAATCTGTGCAATTTGATATAATCTTCTAATAGTTCACCACATAACTGAAATGTGTGCAATATGGCTGCTTTCTAAACCTGTGGTCATTGGTCAATTTGGTTTTTTTAAAATTACAAGTGGAACCTTACTGCCAAACTTCGAGTTGGTTCTTTGGTTGGTTGGTTTTATTTGTTTTGGTTGTTTTGTTGATTTTTTCCTTTTTTGAGGCGATTATGATTCATAAAGAAATCAGAGAAAACATGAAGGTTGGTGTTGAGCCTCTGATGTTGCAACTGCAGCAAGGAATGACATGGCTGCTACAAGTAGGAATGCCCTTACCAAAGTTTCACGGTTAAAAGATGTCTCAGTAGGTAGATTTATAATTTTTACATTTTAAATAAATCAAATTAACTTAATGCTTTATTTCCTGTCAAAACAAAAAAGACTCCTCTTGTTATATTTACCTGGATATTACAAAGAATATCACTGAATATATATGAACATCTTTAGCAAATCAACATGCTGAAAATGCCTAGAGCTAATGTAATTTATTATGCATGGAAGAAGATGCTAAATATATTGGCCTTCAGCAGAAAATAATAAAATGGTTTGATTAGGTTTAATTTAATTATTGTTGTAAGTGAAAATCCTCTATTCCTGCCTTCTCTGCCCTTCAAAGAATTCTTCATGGAAGAAAAGCAGTAAAAAACCACTCATGCTCTTGCAAACCAGTATTTTAGTCAATGACATTATTAAGCCTTGTCCACTTGTTTTCTTGTTTTCTTTTTTGAACTGGAGCACCTGAGCTTCAATACTTTGCCATCTGAACTCTCAGTACATAGCTAATCTGATGCCTTCCAGACTTCCTGCTGAAAAACAAAGTAGAAAATTCACCAAGACTTCACAATACTGAAAAGTTAAATTAACAAAATGTGCTTAAGATTAGGGTTAATGTTGTTGTTTCAGGTTTTACCACGGAAGACTATTTTACAGTTAGGTTGTTCTTGATTTGTACTCTGTTTGTGTTAGACTCCTCCTTATTCCTTCCTGCATGTAGGTGAGCTTTTCATTATACATTTCCTATATCCAAATCTCATAATCATACAAGTTTTTGTTATCACTTTCTCTACAAAGCGAATATTTCTAGTCAGCACTATTACATTACAATTACTTTTTTTTTCTCAATCTCTTATTATCATCTACTGCAGTTTTAAGTTAATAGGGAATCTATGTGCTACATCTAAACAGGTTTTTTTTTGACTAATTATTTTTATTTTTAGTAGGTTCTTCTGCTTTTCACAGCATAGAAGTTAATGCTTAATGTCTTTTTTTCCTTTAATCAGACTTATATAATATACTATTTTCTCTCATAAAGAAAATCCATGCCAGAATGTAAGTCAGTTTTTGACAGGGACCATATAAATAGTTCTTTAAATATTTATATTTTTATTTGTGTGCATGTGTTATCACTTCACAGTTACAGAAAATATGTGAGATCTTATAAATTTCAGATTTTTGGGGGGTTTTTACAGACTGTTCTAAGTTTGTACGAAAACTGGAAAGAAGTATGTTTTCCAAGGAATCTTACATCAAGAGGACTATGAAATCTGGGTAGCCAGTATTTAGATATTACTAGTTGAATCTTTGTTTCTACATGGCTTCCACTGAAAATTTCTTCCACCCTACTTTTCAGTGTTTATCCATATACATTCCTATTCATATACAGTTCATTTATGTGTAAGGAATACTGGTGGGCAAGAAACAGACAGAATTGCAATTCATGAAAGCATTGATTATGTATAATTTTTGTGACCTATCCTTAACTTTTCTGTCTTTTGCCATTTTCTTTCTCTTTCTTACATGCTGCCTTCTAGAAAATATATTTCATACTGTATTGTTTTTTGCATATTTCTATGATTATTTCTAGATGCTAATTTTCTTTGGAAGCTTTTGGACTATGAAGAAAAGTGAACAAGCTCACCAAATATCCAACCCACAGCTGGATAAACACATCATGGGATGAGTTTATTAACTGGGTGGTTTAACAACTGGCTCAGGCACAAAGGAATATAGTGAATGGAATGATATCAGACTAGGGAGGTGGCACTGGTGGGGTTCTGCAGGACTTCTCAGCCCTGTGCTCTTCAACATCTTCATAAATGATTCAGACACAGGACTGGAAGAGATGCTGAGCAAGTTCACAGATGATACAAAACTGGGAGGAGCTGTTTTCTGTTCTGATTAGTGGTATGTATAAAAAAATGCCTTTAAGGTTCTGCTGGGCATGACAATGGAAACAGGACACAACAAATACTATTATTGATAATTTTTTTCTCTCTCACTTTTCACCATGGATGAGTATACAGCTAAAGAATTTCACTCTGACACATCAACAATACTGCAGTATGGAAAACCCCTTTACTTTTTTTGCGTGAGTTTGGTACAGTTCGAGGGATGTGTTTGTGCATTCATCTCTAATTGCCCTCTAGATTTTTTTTTTTTAGATTTTTTAGAAAAAACAAAGAAGAATAGAAACATTTAGAAACAAGCACATGGCATGGGTCTTTTGTGCAGAGCCAAGAACTGGAGTTGATGATCCTGATAGGTTCCTTCCAATTCAGCATATGCTCTGATTTTGTGATTCTAGGCCTCAAAAAACAGTAAAAATTTGGTTTGGCTGAAGCTTACTGAAACAGAGTTATATTGATTTTGGCTACTTCTGTTCAGTTTTTAGTTGATCTGAACAGGATTTTTGTTATTCAATGTCAATAATGTTATTATGCTCTAGTTGGAAGGTTATTAATTTTGAATAATATTTCCCACACTAGAGAAATTTGAACTATATTATCCACAAGTTGCAAGAATATTTATTATTATCTTGATGCCAACTATATGTTTTTGTTAATATTCATAGTAAGTGTTCATACTGCAAGGAACATGAGACTAAGTAGAATTTAAATCCTGTTGCTAAACTGAAAGGTTTTTGAAATTGTAATACCCTAGAATTACAGAGTATTTGGGCTTCCCTGTCAATGATTTTGACTAAGAGGCTAGTTCCATTTTGTTAATTTTCTCTGTTCCCTTCTATCAAATATTTATACATATTGTTAGGATCCTCCTGAGCCTTCTCCCTGATGATATCAGGGACTGGGTAGTTTCCAGGTAGCCAGTGCCCTCAACCTCTCCTCACAGGATCAATGCTCCAGTCCCTTGTTCTTCGCTGTGACTCTTTGCTGGACTCTGTCCAGTATGTCCATGCTGTCCAGAGAGGGGAGCTGAATTTCCTGTGCTAACTGTAGACTGATGCCCTCTCCCTCTTATTACATGCATAGCAATCCCTACATCAGCTAAAAAAATTCCTGAAAATTTAGTTTGCTTCAAAGGCCTTGGCCTAGGGTTTAGTCTTGAGAATTTCCAGGGGTTTTCTCACAATCTTGAGTTCAAGCAGTAAGGATTAGTTAAATTAATCCATAAAACAACACAGGTAAAATGGGATAATGTAGACCTGAATAAGAATGATTAATGAAACAAATTGTCAGGAGTTGGCCTGCGTATCTTTTATAGATTGCAGGTTTTCTGCATCTTTTCCACCTAAAGACAAATGTGAATTTACAATGACATTTTTTTCCTGTTCTTTTTGCTGGCTAGGATTGGGTAATCTGATGTAGGGTATTTGAAAATAAGAAAAAGTTAAGTTTACAAATAAAAACAGGAGTTGCCTTTGTAGTGTCTCAGGACATTGTGAAAAATGATGAATTACACTCTTGTCTTTGGCAGAGGTTAATGCTGGAGTGATATGAAAAGTAGTGTTTCTCTATGCAGAGATTTGGAATCTGTACTTGAGTGAAAATTTTAACATGGAACAAAGTTATATATTCACAGGATAAGATTTGATCCTATTAAATTTTTTTTTTTTTGTTGGAGGGCTGCAAGTAATGTTTTACTTACCTTTTTTAAGTCCCAAAAGACTGAGTTTTGCATTGTACCAGTATTAAGAAGGTGACAGTTTTATATGGAAGAGCTTAAAATTTACATAGATAGCACAAATAAAGTATGCAGAATGAGATAGAAAATTAAAGAATTATGGCTCATCTTGCTTCATAATAAGTCTTTCACTGCTAGATAGAGGGTATCTCTTCCTGCCTTTTTTGATCTTATTGTTGTATCTACTGTGTTGTGGTATCACTCTGGTTCTTCAATTACAAAAAAAAACCAACAAAAAACCAAAAAAACCCAAAAAAACCCAACCAAATTGATATATTGATATGTATTTTTTCCAAAGTTCCTATAAATGACTGCACACATCATTGCCAAAGAACTTCTGCAAATGAAGAGTTCTGGTCTCCTTCTGACAAAAAATGCCTGCATCTGGAATAAATCTAACTTAAATCAAGAAATAAGAACAGTTCTTTGCTTCTCACATATCTCTTTGCATGTCGTAGCTAAGCCAAAATTTGACTCTGCCCATCATTTCACTTTTTCCTACGTGTCAAAAATAATTTGCTGTTTGTTTGGACGCTGAATATTTTCTAAATAACTTGGGAAAGTTTAAGACTGTATTTTAATGTCTGCATGCATATAAAATATAAGATTGTTAAATACTGATAAAACCAATAATTTAGGGCAATTTCACTTCCCTTTTCTATTCATATAGATATATATTAACATAAATAGCCATAATATAGCATTTCTTGCATTGCTGTAACACAATTTACATCTGTTTAAAGAGATTTTGGCTAGACTACATTTAATATTAAAAGGATAGATCTGTCTTTTTTTTCCTTCTTTTTATTCCTATATCTCTTTATAATTGATTAATGTTCATTTGGGTGAATAATTTATAACTCATATAGCTTCTGGTTTATTAATTGTTTAATTTCATAGGAAGTAACTGAGTACTAAGGAGAAGCAAGCTGCCATTCAGAGGGACACATTAAATTTAAATACTCCATTGATGCATAGAGTAGAAATGGTCAAAGTATTTAATATGTGCTTCTTACATCTAGTACTGTACTTGTAAAGAAGAACAATAGTGAAGATTTAAGGGTAGTAGAATTTTTTAAGATAGATAAGGCATTTGATAGCATTGATTTGGCAAATTTTATGATCCTGTGTTGTTTTTGTTTTTATTCATATGCCTCTTTTTTACACTTCTACTTTTGTCTCCAAGGTTAAACTGAAAGAGGAGCAAATTGAATAAACTGTGCTCAGAATTAATAATAAACAAGACTGAATATGTAAATTATTACACTATGAAATTCATCCTTAGTTGTAGATAAGCCTTTTTGCCATTGCAATTGAAATTAATCTCAAGATATGTTTAGATCAAAGGATCAGGATCTGAATCAACATTGATTTTTGAAAAGGATATGTGGTAGTCCTACTTCACTTGAGAGCCTGACACTTGCTAGACGGGACTTAATATTCATTTTAGGTAGATTAAGAACAGAAATAACTCATGTTCTTTAACATGTTGGATTTGGATAAAATATTTTTGGAATATTTTATTTCAGGAAAAGCTAATACCAACAACTTCCCACTATTTTTGTGTCATTTTACACATGCAAAGGTGTATACATTTACAGTATGCTTTTTATATAAGGGTATAATTAAAGACAGAATTTTTAAGGGATCTTGTATCTTAGCTTTCTGTTGTACTTATTTTCCTGTTCTTTGAAAGAACTCAATTATTTATCTTTATTAATGATAGGAAGGAAGTAAAAATAAAAGTCAAATAACCAGCAGTTGAATTTCTTTGTATTGATCTTGACATTTAAAAAGGAGAAAGTTATTCTATATCATGGAAAACAGATAATGATATATCTCTATCTGTCAAAGCCAAAAAAAGTTGTTAATGAGATGCATATATCCCTTTCTTTTCTTTACCAAAATTTGATAACATGTTTTATAAATAGATTAAATAATCCCAAAATAATTTGCATTTTCACCATTTTCAAAGCTGTATGCCTTATGTTCAAGAGCACAAAGAAAAGACATTGGGAAACACATATTCACTGCTATACAAAATTCATAGAAAAAGTAAAATACCTTGCATGTCCGTTATCTTTACCAGTCTCCTATCCTTATGAGCACTGCGGGGATCTCTCTTTTACAACAAAGAAAACATATTGAGAAGGCAAACACTTTTATGTCAGTCATGGTCTCAAACAGCAGGAGGTCTCCATATGATATGACACCTGAAGGCCCTTTGAGTTCTGAGTCTATTACTAGACACCTGTTCAACTTCTTTTCCAGAAGCATCAGGTGTATACAATGGCTGGACTAGCAGGCATGATTGGTTCTCTGCAATCATCTTTCACAGCTCTGGCTATGAAGAAGAAGAGCCAATTCTCAATAAACCCTTGCAGAGCAAGGTTCCCATAGGTCCAAGCAGCATCTCTAACAGGAGAACTCCAGGGTGCCGGCTCATTACCATACCATCCAATCTCACAGTGCTAACTTTTCCCCTCAAACCTTTCTATTAGTTGGCAGTGCCAACTAATTCTCCAATTATCAGGTGTTCTATAAAACAAGTAATTTCAGGAGGACACCCCTTGAAGATCTGACAGCCTGCAGTCCAAATGTTGGATTCTTTAACCCTTTGATTCACAATGAGAACACCCTGGATCATTGACACAGTCCATAATAGATCATTCTCAAACTGAAGACAGCATTGACTGAGACCTCAACTATTGTGATTTCTGGAACTCTACTAACTATAACATTACTTGTGTTTTCTGAGTTAGGATAAATTCGAAGTCGATGAATCTCTCAATTTTTTTTTTTAGGAAACTCAAATCCTTATGACAGAATCTGTATCTAAGATGTGCCTCACAAATGGTTATGTAGAGCAGAAACTGCAGAAAAAGAGAGGTAATATAAATATGAACTGAATGTGTTTTTTAAAGGGGAATGAAGAGGGTTTTTTAACATATACCCTCATACCTTAACTAATATTAAGTAGTCTGAAGTGGAGAAATACCAGAAAGTATTGAATTCAGGTATCATACATGAGGAGAAGACATCTCAGTGCAAATAAATAAATGCGATTTCATGCTCAGAATTTCTCTGTCTATTTTTGCAGCTTTCAAGTGTCTTGCAGAGATAAGTAAAATAATACTGTTTCCTTCTCCAAAAATGTTCTCTTCTTTCTATACATAGAAAGAAGTGTTAGCATATATGCCATTTCAGCCTTTTCATAAATATTTTCTCAGTTACATGCTTTGTATTCTGTCTCTCAGGTGCCAACATATTCATGTACAAATAAACAGTGGATTACCTCTGAACGGTTGGTAAAGGGAGTTCCAGAAAAATAAGAAGGAATCAACTGGTATAATTGTTTGAAGGCAGGTTAAATTATGTGTCAATATTTAAGTACAAGAGCGTAGTCCAAGAAAAATGGATCATTTCACTGAAATATGGCTATCCCCTTTAGCAGTCCCCTAAATCCTCAAAGTGGAAACAGACAAGAACACAGAGGGTTTACTGGGAAAGGAAAAATCCTGTGTTGAGAAGGAAGGATCAAAATAAATAGACCAAGAAACAAGAAGACCTAGTAATATACCTGGAAAACACTATGGATGTTAATACAATTTCTAAATATTTTGTTCTTACAGAGACACCAAAGTTTATTACTATTATTGGTATGTTATGATGCTACTTAAGAGAAAATTATGCCAAAATTTACATTTGTTTCAGTTGAACAAATGCAGCGTACAAATGCAAAAAAAAAAAAAAAATTCTGTAGTTACCTTTTAAGCTTACTGCATCAGTACAAGTTTGTTTTAAAATGTTTTACAAATACTAGTTCCTTAAGAAAGGCTGGAAGGTAAAGGGTGGAAAAAAGTGTGAGTCCTCCTGGATATATCTTCTGTTGCGAACAAGCAGTGTTGGGTACAATTGCCCAGCTGTTCTTGGAGCTCTGAGGTTAACTAACAGCTTCTTGTAGTTAGATCCCTACTGTTTCCAAGTTAATTGGTCCACCCTGCCACATTTGTACAGAAATCATGCTTCCCTGGAAAGTCTGTTCAAACTACCTGACATTAGACAGCATTTTCACAGGGGAAAACCAGGCATTTTGTTAAAGATCAAGAGACTATAACCTTAGAGAAGTGGGCCTAAAAGTATAATCTTGAACATTTCCTGCCAGTTTGTATTTCCTTGCTATGATGTGAAAGAAATAATAATTCTCTTAAGAAGGGAAATGCAATTTGTGATGGCAGTTTGCACCTGGCTCTAAGTCAAAGCGTTAGATAACAGATAGTTTACATAGATATCTGGAATCTGTCACAGTGTGGGGTAGTGAAGGGGTTTCATACAGGACAATAGATTAGATTTGTCAGTTAGTGTACTAGTAAATGGACAGGAGATCCCTACTTAGTGTTAACTCAAGCACAGTTCTTTCTCAGTACAGGATCCAAGTTATATGGTCAGTAGAGCTTAGATGAAGTATAGAGACACCTGTGAAAATGTGAAAAATTTCAAATCTAGCCTGTTTTTTCAATCTGTTTTTTCAACCACAGCTGAAAATTCAGATTGTTTTATTTTTATTAAAGCAAAAAATTATTTAATCTAGTAAGCACATACAGCCCTGATATCTATACATCTCATTATAGAATCTGTATTTTTTTAATTCAACATTTTATATCTAAAATATTTTATTTGTTTATATCCCAGCAGGAAAGTTGATACACCTCTTCCCTTCTCTTTTAGGACCATACTACTTGTGATGCACAAGTCTTTCCTTTAGTGTTTCACTTTGATAATTATGGCTGTAAAGAAACTTTTTTTCCTTTTTTCCTCTTTAAACCATGCCATTTCATAGTTATTGCTATATTATCACTGTTTTAACGGTTGTTTTTAAATTCTGTGGGAAATCTGAGCAATCAATGAGAAAATATATATTTTCACAAAAGGTACCTAGAAGAACTTGGTATAATAGATACCCTTTTTCTGTTCAAGAGATGTGAAAAATGTAGCTTGACTCACTGGATAGTCAAAGCAAAATACAGAAAGGGACCAACAGAAGAATGAGGGATTGCAGACTCCCTTTTTGTGATTTCTCATTGTGCCAATCTTGATGTAGTTTGCAATTTCATGCTCAAGATTTGTAGTTAACACTGGAACTTTTCTCAGAAAATTCAAACAATATTCTGCAATGGTGCAGAAGAGAAATAAGACAAAATTACTCAATTAAGTCCATTCTATTTTTTTTTTCCCTGACTTAAACAGGAAGTAGCCCTTTTCCTGGGTTCATTTGAGAAGGTGCTTGCTCTCTCCCCACCTCAAAAATAGGTTTATTTGAGATGTTTTTCTAGAATGAAATGAGACTTGCGCCACTACAATAGATATTGTATGGTATACAGGTACTCTATAAAATGGTGGAAGAGCAGATTTATTCCTCTATTACACTCAAGAAAGGAAATCAGAACCTTGACTTTCTACCACTGGTGATTGAAGGCCAAAGAGGCACTAGAAGCATTTTGTATATTTTCTAAAGCTCTTTTACATTTTTTTGAGATTTCCCACTGCTTACAATAACACTACTACTTAGATGAAACTCTTTCCTTAAGTCTATGTTCAGCCATCTCTCAGAACTGATTAACTTTGCCCTAAGTAAGACAGTAAATATTGTGTAGAAAATAGTAAAGATAGAAGAGTCACAATTTGAACTGGACCTATTTTCAGGTTTCTGACTAGCAGCTGCCATTCTCATCACTAGGACATTAATCTAGCTGGATGGGATATCAGTCTACTATATTAGACCTTTTATACTTTACAAATAGATCCCCTGGTAGCAGATAGGGATTCTTAAGATCAAAATAAACTGGTTTCTGTGGTCTTATAAAAGCACTAAATAAGATTTTTCTAGGATCTTTGATCCTTTCACTCTTTCCTTGGTAAGTTTATTCCATATCCCTTTTTTATTCAATGAATAGATGTAGTTAAATTATTAGACTTATTCCAGAACTCAGCAGTCAAATGATTTCTCAATTTGTCAATGCATTTTCAGTTGTCAGTTATTTACTTTAATTTTTAATATATCACTGATCACTATTATTTTTCACTGTGAGCAGGAATGGGTGCAAATGAGAAACTAAAAAGTCAGGATTATCCTAATTTTTTGTAAATTAAAGTTATGTAAACCCTTAGAATATTTTTGCTCTATAAAAAGTGTGGTATTATTTAGCTTTTAATTTTTTGGTTTGTTTCATTGGTTTATAGAGCTTTTTAAAAAAAATGTATGAATAGTGGTATCAAAGTTTTTTTGCCCCTATTTTTGAAAGATGTATCCACTTATGTACTGCATGCACAGATAATTTTGTGTGTTGTTGCTCTGACTTGCCTGACAGATGCAAAAGAAGACAAAAAAACTAATATGAACTTCATGCAAATAGAGCTACAGCTAAAGTGTTATATTATAGTCATATAAAGAAGTGTGCCATTTTATAAAAGAAAATTTAGACAATATGTAGTTCTTTCGAGTGTATCTTTGGAAAAGATAATTTAAAATAATTTTTAAACCCTATTTGTTTTCTGCTGTTTGGTTCTGGTTTGAGTAGTTCTCGAAAGAAAGCATCAGGCTTGTTTGTTCAATTCTGTGTCAAGATTACAAAGAATGTAAATACTAAAATGAAATAGCTGAAGTAGTTTGCCCACCTCCTATTTTTTTTTTCTTGATATTTTGTACATTATCTCACCTTTATATATTAACACAATTAAAGTAAGAATGTCAGCTTCTGCTTTGGGCCTAATTTAGCCTTTATAAACCAGCTTGACTTTTAAAATTTGTCAGTACAATTAAAAACTAGATATAATTTTAAAAACAATATTAATTTTTTTTCTCTAGGCTGCTCTTTTTCCTTTTGCTCCTGAGGATAATGTAAGAGGGATGTTGTTTGGTGCTTGTTTAGAATGCATTTATGAAAAAGAATTGCTTTTTTTCTTAGAGCAAACTTCCTTATAAGCAACTGAAAAATATCAAGAATTTAACAGAAATGGAGTGTATGCTTAAGTCTGTTGCATACAGTTCCATCCATGCTCACAGATTACAGAGGTAGTTTAATCATCCATAAGAAATTACCAGCGTCTCTGTTCGTGAAGCATGACATTTCAATTGCACAGCCAATAAAAGAATTACATGAAGAGGGCTGAAATGATTTACTGTATGGAAAGCCACAGGACCAAGGTTACCATGGTGAACTACCTTTCAGTGTGTACAAGGTCAAGTGAGAGTGACCTGTCAGTGGACAACCTTCAGTGCTAACATAGTAATATATTGCACCAACTGCAGCGTGTTGATCAGCTTCTTAAATAATTACAAACATTCTAATATTTGATATTTTTTCCTTGCTGAATGTTTTACATGTAGGCAATAAGGAATAAAGAAATATTCACTTTATGCTTTGGCAATAGCAGTTTAACAGCATTAGATGAAGATCTGTGTTTTGCAAATTTTTATGAAATGTAATTGTATGCAGTAATATTTCTTTGGGTATCTTCAGAGGTTAAAAAAGCTTACCAAGGGTTTTCAGATATTTAATCTAGTCTGTATGAGATGCTAGCTGATGCCTTTCATATTTTCTGACTCTGCAATATTGTATATTGCAGAATTCCTCTTTCAGTTCTGATTGGGCTGGAGATAGGGAGGCAGGGAGGATTGCAAATAGTCTGTGTACAAATATTGTCAAGGAAAATATACAATTATAATTAAAATGCTCAGGAAAAACATCTGAAAAGGAGGGAGTTCATCTAATGGCTCTCTGAAAAATATTTTGTTGATGCATAAAATGAGAACTATACTAATAAATGTCTCTTGCATTACATATGCTGTAAGAAAATGAAACCCTTTGGGTTATGAATCTTGGATTTAAAGAGGCAGTCATCAAATATTTAAGATGAAAATGCAGTAACACATGCTAGCTGTCATGTGTAAGTTTGGTGAATGTTATGACAAGGTTTTTAAAACATTCATACTCAGAGTATTTTTATAAAAATGTTCATTAATTCAAACAGACATTCATATCTGGCAACCTGCATTACAATCGAGATTTCTAGATGCATGAGAATCTTGGTAAAGCCAAGAAAATATGGGTGAAATATATGGCAATCATGTTTAAATTATACATTATAAGGCATACCTATTGGTATGTTGTCATATTATGCATTAAATTTAGTGCATAAATCAGGTTGTTATAATTCTGATGTCACCAAAAGGCACAAAATATGACAAACAGGACTAGGCATGTAGATATTATCGTACTCAATAATTCAATGAGCATTTGTTTTATGTAAATAAACTCCTGTTAATAAAAATTACCCTCATTTATTTTACCACTTCCAGGCGATAATTAAAAAAATGTCCACTTTCTTGAAAGCCATTATAAAATGTGAATAATGCATTTGTTTAATATCTTTATAAACAAGATCTTACCATCAGATTAGTTCTAGAAATGAAAGTGTTATTGATTTCTATAATAATTTCATAATACTGTTACATTGCAGTACTGAAACTGCTAATCTTGTTTTTGTGGAGAACTCTATGCATTTAAAGCAGTGCTTGAACTCTCACATACAGCATATAAACAATAATAATTTTATGCAGGCTGCTATTGTTGAATCTTCAGAAAAAGTACCTTTCAAAATAAGGAGAATTGAAGGGGGAGATTTTTTTAACTGCAGCTTTAAATATAATTTACACAACTATCTGTTAAAAAATGCTGTAATATATGGGTGTTTTTCAGTAAATTCAAGCATATTGGGTGGTAATATGCCAAAATGTTACAATTATTTCAATCATCTTGATTTGCATTTGATATATGTACCAATCAGAAAAGTTTAGAGTTGTGATCTTAATAAATACCTGACATTCAATTATTATGACGCATCTATAATAGAGGGTACTATATATCACCTGACTTTTCATTTACTTTCCCGTTAAAAAAAAAGAAAAAGAAAACAAAAAAAAAAGAAAAAGAAAAGAAATTTAAAATAATTTTTAAAAATAGGAGACTTATTGTCTGGCTTCCAGAATATCATGATTAATTGTAATTTTAAAAATCTTTTTCTTTTCTTTTTTTCTCCTTATAATAATTAATAGGTGCAGATTTCCTTAAGACACAAGGATCTCACCAGAACAGCAAAAGACAAAAGTGAATATATGTTTGGAAAAATGTACAAGTCAAGATCTACCTCATGCTAAGGAGATTAAAACAGAGCTGAAAACATTTCTCTAAGGACTCTTAATCAAGTTAGTGAGCCAAATCATGGCAAACCTGTGGACATATTGATGAGACACAGCACACAGGGAAGGCGAAATTCTTGAACCTAACCTGCTTCCACCCTTCATCACTAGATCCAACAATCCTGATCCTGATGCCTCTTGGCAGGAAATAAGACTTTTTATCTTCTGATCTTTATGAAAAGTAGCTAAATAAGTACTTTAAGGAACCAGGCTTAGCTGAAGTTGAGTATGCTGCTGTGAATGGTTGTCCCAGGTGAGCATCATGTCAGAGCACTTCTATTCAGCTGATTGTTAGTGAGTGGCAGGCTGCTAGAGCCACTTCTTAGCTCTGTAAAGTGGCAGAAATCAAAGAAGGCCTTGTTGCTGTGCACAGAGAAACAGCAAATTATCCTGAAGTGCATTTTCCAGCTGCCTTGGAATGTTATGGGAGCAAACATTGAAAACTGTGGGGTGTTTACTCACCGGTACTCTTCCATTCACTTGTAGGACACTTCACTCAAAATTTCCATACTTTATAAAGGAGAGACAGTTAGACTGCCAACTATATCCTGGCCAGTAAAATATTATTTGAATTCATGGTGAATTTGATTCAGATGTTAGATTTCCAACTGAAGAACTGAATATGGTAAAATATATTTATATGTATTAAATTAACAAAATATTAATATACCCTGTTAAAGAGGTTTTACCTTTTGATTCTACTCTCCTTCACTGTAAAATACGCAAAGGTATTAAAGGTCAGATGAACTATAATGATAAAAGAACATCAAAGTCCCTGAATACTCTTGTTTACATCTTTAAACAGCAGAACTCTAAATATTCAATATAGGTATCTGTATTAAAATGAAAAATTTTTGATACTCAGTAGATAACATTTAACTGGGATTTTTTTTTTTTTTTTACATTTGAAAGAAATCCAAAATGCAACTGATAATATTCAGAACTATGCCTGTTTTTATAAAAGAATTTCTCAGCCATTAAATATTTGTGAGGCCATTAAAATACACACTGGTGTCCTGTACCATAAGGAAATTCTGGGCATATTTTTCTGGAAGAACTGCTGTTTTTAAAACTTATCTTCCTTTTCTACAATTTCTAGGATTTGAGTCAACTTTCAAGAGTATGAAAAGAATACAACTTTAGTTTAGTTTTTAGTATTTCTTACAATTTGCTTCATAATTTGATAGTCAATGTAGTAGAATCTGTGATATTTTTTAATCTGACAAAATATCTTTCTGTGGATTTGTTTTGTCCTGTGAATACTTTTATCATGGTTTTGGCTGAGGTATAGTCAGTTTTCTTTGTAGTAACTAGTGTGGGCCTGTGTTTTGTATTTGTGCTGAGAACAGTGTGAATAATGCAGAGATATTTCATTATTGCTGAGCAGTTCTTGCACAGGGCCAAGGTCTTTTCTCTTACCCCACCCCACCAGTGAACACGCTGGGTCTGTGTAAGACGCTGGGAGGAGACAAGGCCAGGACAGATGACCCCAAATGACCAAAGGGGGATCCCACACCATATAACATCATCATGTTTAGTGAATAAATCTGAGAGAAGAAGAAGAAGAAGAGGGAAGAGGGGAAATTTTTTTGGTAATATAATTACACTTAATACTTAAGTGTATACAAACCTTATTCTGGTGGACAAAGAAAGAAAACATGGAATAGGCAGTAGTAACCTTTGTTCAGCAGGAGACAGTATAAGCACAAATCAAAGTAAGGACTAAATATAAAAAACATAAGTTTACAAAATCAGAATTCTAATCTGGACATGAATCCTTGTTTTTTCTCCTTTCAGTTGTAGAAGTAGAATTCATACCTGTGTGGGGAGAGAAAGGGAAGAGGAAGAAGAATCATTGTACACTAAGGATCTTATGCAACCTATAACAAGTGCTACAGGTATAGCAGATCTGAGCCTTTGGAACTATATGCAGCATTGAACATGGGAAAAAGATTGTTACAACTATTTAATAGTGACATATTTAAATTAAAATTACAGTCAAAACATTTTAAGGATCTATTGAGTAAAACTTTCAGGAAGTGTTTATTTTCCAAAGGCATTTTCTCTGTCATAATCCTTCTTTTTGTGATCTATGTTTTTCTGTGATTGCAGTTTTTTACTGCAGATCTGCTGAATTGGCACTGCTAGTTCATATAGCAATAATACTGCATACAGCTTCCCAAGATTTGGCAAGTCTACTGAATAAGTATTTCTGAAGAAATGTGTGTACACTTTACAAAGTATATTTAGTGGACAGATGTTGCATTCTATAGCAGTGTCTAATACCATCACAGTCTTTAATTGTGAATGTTGTTGTCATTTTCTTTATGAAGAAGATACTTATTAAAAAAAATACCCTGAAACAACAAGAATGGTCCAGAGGGAGTTTCTCATTTTGTATTCTTTTCCTTGGAAAACTGCAGGTGCACGATCATAATTTGACAATACTGCATTATGGATTAGCTAGTGAAGGCTATTGCACAGTGAGCTCTGCAGCCATCTCATTGACCTCCTTGAAGTCCAAGCATATAATCTCTGTGACACCAGCACTGCTGCCAAGCTTATATTTAAGTGGTGCAGCTAACCAAGTCTTTGAAAGGATTTTTTTAAAAAATACTGAGAGACATGGACATTCAATTATGCAAAAAGTAATTTTATAAATAGGATTTGTGGTTCCTAAGGCTATAAAGAAAATAATAAAATTGCATTGATTAATTTTTGGCACTGTATAAACAAACATTTATTTTAGATATTAACAAATTAATAGCTTATTCATATAAACTGATGACCTATATGTGAAGTATTAACTTGATGCAGTTTAAAATGCCTGAAAGATTAAAAATGACTAAAAGGTTAAGTCTTTGAAATATTTTTAATAGAAAAAGATTGACTATAACTAAAATAAGAATAATATGCACAATAAGGTATTGGAATACATGAACTAGTTGTATGTTTTGGGGGTGAAGGGTTACATAAGTTGAGAAGAAAAAATTCTAGAAAAAAATTTAAATATAAATATAAACTCAAGGTCTGTTTCAACATAGATTTTGCATTTTCAAAGATGCTTGTGTGCATAGAGTTTTGCTGGCACAGATATGGTAGATAGATGAAGAAATCTGTATCTTTCCAACTCTCCGTTAGCACAACTCAGACATAAAACATTGTAACAGTAATATCGTGCAAAGGACTTCTGATTAAGTTCCTGGCTATAGGAGCTGAATCAAGTAAGGAAAAAGCTATACACAAGTTACTTATTCCACTTAGAGGGCTCTAAGAGCTAAGGCAGAGAGAGCTAATACAGTGTTTCTCTCTTAAAAAGAAAAAAAAAAGGAAAAAACAGTTTGGAGAAGCAAATTTCAGATGGAAGGAGTTTGAAACCGTGAATTTAGAAAGAGAAGAAGATTGTAAAATAACAGAGGAGAAGATGCTTGTCTGACCAATGTGGATGCAAAGAAGACATGAGTTTAGAGTAGAAGGAGAAAGGAAGAAAACGGTAGCCTAAAGAAAATGGAGCTTTACACAGACCCTTGAATGGCTGCAATATATTATATCCCTAATCAAGTACCTTTTCTACTGTCACTTTCTATCTACTTTGTATCCCTTCTTTGTCCAACTTTTCGGCACCCTCTTACCATAAATGTCAGTTTTCCTTAAGTGTATCTTTTACCTTCTAAATTCCATCCTAATCTCTGTGTTTACATATCTGTCTTTTAAGTGTGTGAATGCTAGTTCTTTTTCTAGCCTTGTCTTCCACCTCTTGTTTTTATTAGTACTTACTTTGCAACCTAGGTGACCTTGCTTTTCATCACATTATTTCTACACCTAATGCTTTTGTTGCCCTTAGTGCTCACCTTTGTATAGAAATTCACAGCTCTCCCTGTATGCATTCATAAAAAGAGGAAAAACAGTCGGTGAAAAGTTCATCAAAAGCAAAGATTGAAACTCCTGACTGTAGTAGAATTGAAATTTTAAAGGTTTTGTTTATTTATTTATTATTTATTCCATTTCATTCTGGCATTCTTCCATGCTTTCTAAGTTGCCTGCTGCAGAATAAAAAGTCATTTTATAGAAAATTACAAAATTCCTCATGTTTGTGTTTTGATCCTTTGACTTCTGCTTTTTTATCACAGAATCAAAAAATGGGAAGATTTTATTATGTTAATATTGCTATTGATAATTTATGGTTATTGATTCATTTCACATCTTTTCCTGGTTTGTGAACAGACGGTTTTGATGTTTTTGAAGATTAGCATTAAACAGTAGTGGATCAGAATAATTTTTTGTGGACAGGTCCAGTTGCAGATATTGAATCCAATATGTAAACTAGGTCCTCTGTCATCTCATATTAGTTGAGCTTCTTTGTATTTTGGGATTCATTCCTTTATTAGCAGCAATAAGATTCCGAAGATGCAAATGTATAGATGACCAGTAGAGGTTAATATAGTATACATCTCATATATTATAGCTCTTTTCTTTGATAGTTGTTTCAGCCTGCACATACGTACATTCAAGAATCTGTAGATTTTGGAAAGCACACCTGGACATACAGCTTATCTTTTAAATCCCTGTTCCTTTCTTTAAAAAGTTTGCTTGAATTACCTTGCTGGCTCTGTGTCCCTAAGCAGTTCAGCTATGATTACCCCCAGTGACACACTTGCTGTATTGCCATACACAGAGTGACTTTCAGCCTAAGAAATGTTTGTAAGACTTCTACCACCCAAACCAAAATGATCAGTTGTTTTATACTGGTCCAGTTTTCAGCTTCATTTCTTTCTTAAGTCAGCTGAGGGGTATTTCTGCATTACCAGAAGATGCTATTTCAGTTTGCATCTTAAACTATTCTTTGTCCCCAGATGATATTGTAAAATGAATTGCATTCAGGCAGAGGCTTCTCAAGCGCAACTGCTTAATTTAACAGCAGCATATAAGCATTCAACTCCCAATCCCTGGAGTTCTTCCTTTGCTAACTGTTATAGCATCAGACTTAAAATGGCAAGGTGTTTTGGAGAATGAAGTTTTTCTGAGCCAATTAACTTATATTGTGAACTATGCACTTTTTTTCTGTTTTAAATACAGCAACTAAGAAACCTAAATAAATCAGAAAATGTCTTTTTTTGTCTTCTCAGATAAGAATAAAAAAATAAATTCAGGATTTGTGTGAGACTGGGTAATTTCAAATGGAGCAGGAATTTCTGTATTCAAGAATTTGCTAACAAGTATAATCATACTTAGTCTTTCAAATACTAAAACAGGAATAGAAAAATCTATACCAATGGAAACTTCTGTGAAATTCTACTATTATAAAAATCTTTATGAGAAGACTAAGAACTGATATAATGTGCACTAAATTTTAAAATTGTGGAGTATAAACTCCTTATTTTATCTGAGTACTTTCAAAGAATTCATGGATACTGTTGCACAAGAGCTCTCTCATCTTGGGAAATCTTGTCAGGAGTTTATTCATAAGGAAGAAAGATTAATTACATGTTCAAGTAAACCAAGCTCCATGACAGAAGTGAATTCTCCTTCTCTGCCTTAAGATAACCAGTTTTCTCCTGCAATTGGCTGGATTTACAATGAGGTTGTGCCACATGATTTTGTGCACTCCTCATTTTGTTCTGTTATCTGTAAAGTAATTTTTTCTTTCATTCTCTGTCCTGAGAAGACTCAAGGAAGAACTTAACTGTGTTAACTCTAGTAAACTACACTAGTAAGGGATTAGAGTTTTACTCTGTTTGCTTTGAGATAGTAGAAAATAGTTGGTAATGAAGTGAAGACAGATTAAAATAAAACATCAATTGTCTCAAGTAATCAGCCTCCCTAAAAAACTGGAAACAGATGACAGTAGAGAATTTTAAAAATACCAATAATTCTCTACATTAGTAATTTTACTGTAATTTCACCATTGTCTGGTGTTGAATATTATCTTCTTTATGAGAGTGTATTGAGAAAGAATACAGTCACAGATACTTCATACATTTTCAGTCAGTCTTTGAATTTGGTTTTGTTTCACATGCAGTGGGACTTGCTTGGATGACTGATTAAGTTTTTCATATTTTATAGGTGTTACAAAACCCGGAAAAAATCCATCAGGGTCATACATGGGCTTTTGTGTTCTGGCAATTTGCATTTTTAATTTCTAACAGAAAAAAAAAAGTGGTTTTTTTAGGGGAATCCTAGTATCTAATGATGAACAAACAAAATAATTTCTATGCTTCTCTTTAGGGCTTAGCTTTGCCACCTGTTTTATTCACTTGTGCAAAAAAGTTAAGTGCCTCAGTATGTTGCCATACACCAGGCTATACTATTTCCTTGTTGATTGCATGTGATATCACTTCAGTGCATGATTTCCAACTTACATCAAGAGACAAGCATCAAGTGCAGTCATCTAAAGCACATTTTACGCTAGATAAATATGTATAAATATATATTTATACATAAATAGGGAGCTACTTTGAAATTTAGCCAATAAAATGTTTTCATCCTCAGCTAAAACCATGGTCTTTTCATTCACAGGATGGCAAAAGATCTGCTTTGCTCCTTGGGCAAGAAGATTCAGGAGTACTTCAAATTCTTTTTTGAACCCAGGGTTTTTTTCTGTTCTAGGTCTAGGTGTCAGTGCTAAATTTTCCTTCCATCACTAACAGATCCATTCCTATGTTTCCAAATCTTTGTAATATTTAAATCTATACACCTGACAAGAATCTTTTTTGGTGACAATATTTTGGTATAATAGGAGAAGCAATTTAGCAAATTATTTCAAATATAAGAGAACTAAAATGTTGTATCTCCCAGGATCATGGTCAAGATGTTAAATCTAACACAAATTCTGCCCATTGTGACTAAAAGCTAATACAGAATAAAATAGAATTTAATATTAAAACAGCAAAGTGAAAAATGAATGGATAAAAAATACAGAAAAAAAACCCAGACAAAAACCCAAAAAATGTTGAAAATGCCTTTATAACTCTTGCTTTACACAATACCTATTTTTCACATATTCAACTGCTTTTAGCAGGTCTCAATTGAAGTCTTTTACTTCAG
The DNA here is from genome assembly GCF_048771995.1 of Taeniopygia guttata. NCBI lineage: Eukaryota > Metazoa > Chordata > Aves > Passeriformes > Estrildidae > Taeniopygia > Taeniopygia guttata. The sequence goes on from NC_133026.1 coordinate 122,012,138, forward strand.
TCTTCTTTTTATGCTGTTAGGTTTCAAAATACATTTACAATAATTACCCACAAACCCAGATTTACAAGGGTGTACCTTAATACTTATCAAAAAAAAGGTAGTGAATAAGGAGATTAACAGCATAACACTCTATAGACATACACCTCTGTAGAAGGCCAAGGCTGCTTTCAAGCACATAGTTGTGAAGTTGAATGATCAAAGTCAATCTACATGTCTTTACAGATCACCGAGCTTGTTGAAGTGACTGACTGGAGAGTCAATAGTCATGAGTGCTTCTTTGCTTTTAGAAAAGTTCCATTCTACCAAATGCAGTTCCTCATCTGACCTCTTGGCCAAAAACTGAAATTAAAGATGAAGCTTCTGTGCAGAATAGATGAGAACAGTGGGATTTAAAACTAGAACAATATATATTAATGATCCGCCTTTAAAAACTTGCTTGCTTTTTGTCAGTACTGGTACTAAAAGGTGAACAAATTCAACAATATGAGGGATGATGTGTGTTGCTTCTGTTTTTCAGAGGTAGAATCTCTCTTCTAAATGCATCTCCTAAATTTATCTGCCTTCATCTGTAGCCAGTAAATTAACCTTTCCAACTTTTTTTCTTAAGATTGAGAGCTCTGAAATAAGCATTTACCTTTTATATGTTCAAACTCAAGAACATTCTTAGATTCACAGGTCCACAGGCATCAGGAAACTTCTTGTGCTTTCCATTTTACAAATTTAGCCATTTCTACTCAATGGCTGTCCAAATAGATAGTGGCCTGAATTGAGTTTCGCTATGTAACTGTTGAAAAAAATCCTCCTAATAGAATCAGGGCATAATCTACAAGAAACCTGAAAATATTACTGGCATTGTTCAGAAACTTTTTCTTCATTTCCTGTCACAACACCACTGAATTGTTTTGGGTTGCTGAAGGCAAATATGGTTCTACATTTGCTGATTGCTTTAACTGCTCTAACTCTGCTAGATTGTTGATAAAGCATTTTCTTGGAGTTATTTAAAGTGTGAATGGACATTTAAGTTATCAATTGAAGAAAGAGAAGTTACATACCAGTAAAGGATAGCCTTTGAGATTTTGAGTCCAAAAATACAAGTTTTGGAGTTACTTTTCTCTTTCAAAACTCTGTTGTTTCTAAATGTAGATTCCATTGGATGAACAGGAATAGGAATTCTGTTACCTTATCTGGATGCTGGGCATGAACAATTGAAGGGTCTTATGTGAGAAAGAAAAAGAAAAGAAGGATGTATACAAGTAGCAAAATGGCAGCACTAGCCTCATGTTAATGTATATGTGGTCATTTCAAAACCAGTTATTTATTTAAATACTGATCTTATTGCTGATATTTTATTGCTGATAAAAGACTCAATATTTTTTGTCTTTTATCTTCAGGAATAATATGTGCCTTTGCATTTTGAGAATTATGTTATCAGAAAGGGTTGTGAGTGCTGAGTTATGAAGATGCAATTGTTGCACCTGAACAGTCAGCACAAGCATTACAATTGACTAATCTGATTGCCTTCTACATTGGAAGGATTGGTTACATGGGCCCATGTAACATAACTCAATTTAAACACAACTTTAAACATACTTTTCAATTGTATTTTTTATTTATAAGCTGAGATGAATGTGTTGGATGAATGAGTTGGTAGATGGATTGAAAAAAGAGCAGGCATTTGGACTCTGAAGATAGTAATTAATGGCTCAGCTTCCAGATGACATCCAGTCAATACTGCTGCCTTTTTTATTCAGTTATTTTCATCGATGGTGAAAATATTTCTAGATGATGAGCTAGTATGGACCCTCAGCAAATTTTCACATGAGGCAAAATTGGGAAGTTAAATTTATATGACACTAGATGGAAAAACATTGAGAAACAGAGGGGCTGGAGTAACAGAAACCTAACAAATTTAGAAGGAGAAGTGCAAAAGCCCTGCACTTCAGAAAAAAATAGCTAAGTGCCTGAGTAGACTCTGGTAACTAACTGACTGGGTAGCAGCTCTGCTGAAAGGACAGGTTATAGTGTCTTGTGAGTTGTGTATGAATGGAATGCCCTCACCATGAATAAGTCAAACTGAGCTACATTGGAAGGAATGTGGATAATATTGTCCCTTCATACTTCACATAAGCTTTGTTTACATCCATCTTGCAGTTCAAGAAGGATTTTGGAAAACTGGAAAGAATCCAAAAGAGGGCTAACAAGAGTAGAGTCTTGATTAACCATCTTCACGGTTAGAGACCTGAAGAACAGGTTAAATTGAGTTAAATTGCTTAACCCAGTGAAAGAAAGGCTAAAGAGACCCATAATAGCAGTCAGTGCATTTTGAAGGTACACTGTGAGGATGATCTACTACAAGGTACGCTAACTCTCTTTACTACCAGCCCCTGGTATATCAAAAGGCAAAAGTCACAAGTTTCAGCTTTGGCATCAGCATTAGAAGATGTTACTTCACCAGGAGGGTCATACAGCCCTGGAACACTTTATGAAATTGAGTGATGAAATCTCCATCCTTAGGGTTTATTCAGACTCATCTAGAAAAAGCCACAGTTGACCCAATCTAGTACTGGCTGAGGTCCTAATCGGAGTGAGTCCCATTAGGTGACTTATAGACATTCCTAGGATTCTATTCTTTGTTATACTGAATAATGACATATTTCAGTGGTCCTTGTACTCTGTATTGGGTGAAAAAGCACCCAAGTCAAGGTCTGTATCCAATATGTTTATTACATATGTTGACATAATAGTATAGAGATACAATGATTAATTAAATGTTTCCTTTTCTTCCCTTGACCACTGGAAGATTTACGTACTGGAATATTTTTGAGAGAACAAAAGCTTTAATGTCATAATCCCTAAACAGTAGCAAGAAACATGTATTGTTATCTTCATTCCCCAGGACTCCTAACTATGTTTGTATAAATTAAAAACTGTTAATAGCAGAACACTGTAATTGATTAGCTTCTGTATGTTTACAGCTCTCTTTAATTGCTTAAAAATGCCATTTGTCAGCCTCATGTTCTATTGACAATGTTATTGATTTATCCGATTTGGGCTTTGTCTTGTCTCTCGTACATAAAACTCACATATGCAGTTCAAATGGGAAATGACTCTATTGATTTCCTTAACTTGAGCCCAAATGCTAAAGATTTTTGGATAAGCTTTCTCATTATTTAAGCCAAAATCAATAAAAGAGAGCATCTTTTAATGAAAGAGCAGTTTGAGCAACGTACTTCAGAAATGGGGTCCTGTTCATCCTTTGCTTTACAAATCGATCTCTTTGGTTCCCTAAGTGAGGTCCAATTGGTTGACATTGTGGTTTGTCTTTGTGTGTAAACTTGCAGCTTCAGAGAGGCGAAGATGAGCTGCAGAGACAGCAGAAGAAAACACTTTCTCTGCAACAGGAAAAGGATGATCATCTTTTTGAGGTACCACATGTATGTTGTGCTTTCCATAAAATTCTTCCTTCTTATGGCTGTTTTAAAACTATATAATTTATGGTGAAAATAAGATGTTTTTCAACTCCATCTCTTTATTTTTTATTATTCATTGGTGTATTATTATTATACTATTTAAAAATATTACATACTTAAATGATGCAAGTAGTTAATTTGGAACTGTCTCCTTTTATGATTTTTCTGAGTAAAAGACTATCATAGACTATAATCCAGCCACATTGTTTTGTTAACCTGTTAATTTGTTCTGGTTTTATTTCAGCTCTAGCCTCGAGAAATTAGACTCAGCAGCTCCAGTCTAAGCTGTGTAAAGTGAAATCTGAGATAAAAAATGAAGAGCAGAAGTTGAAGAGCTACACAATGAACTGGGTATATCCAGCTAGTTATATGGGCAGGCCAAATGTTCAGGTACTGTACTAAGATATCATTAACTGACCTGAACTACATAAATTAAGCTGATTATTCCTTCACTTAATTAACTGAGAATGACCTATTGATGTATAGGCAGAGCAAGATAGAGACTACATTCTGCACTGTGCTAAATTTATAGGTTTTCAATTAGTTCTATTATTGACTAAGACTATTTAGAAAAGGACTTTACTTTTATGTTTTGTCGCAGGTTTATAATTTAGGAAGTTATATTGAAAATGATCTCTTTGTATTACTTGAATGATTAAAAAAAATGATCCAGTTAAAATTATTTATTCAACTATACTCCTGGCTGGCTAACACTTATATGTTTGTCTTTCAACTGGCTGTTATGCCTTATTACAAGTATTGATTAATAATGTCCAAAATATTAATACTCTCCAAATTTAAGTCATAATAGTTTTAGAAATAATATGCAACCAGATTATTTTTTTAAAAGAATATTTTAAAGGAATGCAAGGAAAATATCGACATCATCTCTGATCATTTTATTATAAATGGAAACAGATTTTCTTTCAAAAATTGTACATTTACTGTGATTTTTAGTTAAGCTCCATACAATATCTGATAGCAATTTACCTAACGTATTAAATAATCTCAGTAGTATATTTACAGATTTTGTTCAGAGGAAAATATGAATTTGTCTAATGCAGGGGTTTTTATTATGCAGAATGACGGAGTAAATTAGAATTTAGTTACAAATCAACTTCCACTGTAGGTATTATTTCAAAAAAACACATAATTAGAAACCAAACAGAAAAAAATATAGCTGCTAAAAAGTAATACTGCTACAAATGTTGGAGAAAGTAATAGGTTTAAAAATATTAGCTTGTAATAGTAGTAGGACTGTTACATCAGACTGATGATTCTTCTGTAATATTTCTATTTTAAAAGATATATTTTGGCCAATAAGAAAATAATAAAACAACTTGCAGATAAGCTTGTATAAAAAAGTAACTTTCTAGTTATAGTTATACTACCAAGTTAGTATACTTGGTAGTATAAAAAAAGTATACCATTGTGTATATTTAGCTAAAAAGACCATGACTACTCATGTTTAGACCCTGACCACCGTTTTCTTTGGCTCATTCCTTAGTATAATTTTTTGTGGAAATGTACTTTCTCTAATGATATGGGTTGTTTCAGGTACATCTCTATGACCAAAGTTAATATAAATTCTGCATTTTTTTCCAAGTCATTGTACACTAAAAGGCTGATGTCTTTATTGATGCAGTTCTCCTCAAGCTTAAAAAAAATTAAACATTGTATGTATAGATATCGTATAGTATGTCATTGTGTATTTTTGAGACTTGTGGTTGAACCTGCCCTTTGTAATTCAGCCATCACTTTACTGACAAATCTCTCCATGTTTTCCTAGTCTATACTGAAAATCGGTGTATGTATGCAGCTCTTTGCTCTTCCTTCAAATGTTGTCCATAAGCCTTTGGTATGTACTGGTCATATATTGAACACAAAATACATCGTGGAAACTTGATCTAGGTCCTTGACTTCACTACAGTTAGACTATAGCAGCAGCCCCAACATCTGGTGTTCAGCTGCTGTCCAGCTTCTTTGACTGTTGGCTGGTTGGTTGGACCAACCAAACAACCAACAGACAAGTGTGTGTTTTGTTCTCCTTATTGAACATGTGTATTAGCACATGAAACTTGTTACTCTGCTATATGACAATTTTCTTAATTGCTATATTGCCTTGTTTACTAGTACATTTATTGTTTTTGGTAGATCGCTTATGAGTTCCACCTAACACCTCTGTCTCTCGGTGTTTTATCTGTATTTCCTACCAGTTAATTTTTATTAGCTTCTTGTACTTCAGGTCTTCCCCTCTTAGCCCATCCCTCTTATTTATCCTCTCCTGGTTAATATTTGCCCAGGCCTTTACCTTTTTTTTTCTCTATCCTAGCTGTCATTGCCATTTCTAATTATCTGATTTACTTTTTAAGCCTCATATCTGCCATTTAGATCTCTTTCATTAGGAGGTCTTATTCTGTGTTTTCTTCATACACAGGATGGTCATTTATCTGCTATGTGATTTTTCTGTCCCTTTTATCTTTTCACTGATTTGAAGCAGTTCATTCCTCAGCGTGACCCGGGGTGCATCAGACACAGCATCACCAGCCAGGCAAGGAAGGAAGAGGATTTTCCTATTTTTCTCTGCACTGGTTCAATCTCACTTTCAGTCTTGTGTGCAGTTTTGGTCATCACAATATAAAGAAGATATTAGACTGTCCCAACCAAAGAAGGGACATGAGCATGGTGAATGGCCTTGTGGAGAAGCCATATGAGGAGAAGCTGAGTTTGCTTGGTCTGCTCAGCCTGGAGGAGATTGAGGGAGACCGCAATTCAGGCTGCAATTTCCTCATGAAGGGAAGAGGAGGGACAGAAACTGCTCTCTTCTCTGTGGTGACCAGTGACAGGACCCAAGGAAGTGGCCTGAAGCTGTGCCAGCGTATATTTAGGTTGGATATTAAGAAAAGGTTTTTGATGCAGGGGGTAGTTAGACCCTGGAACAGGCTCCCAAGGAAAGTGGTCACAGCACCAAACTTGAGAAGAATTCAAGAAATATTTGAACAATGCTGTCAGGTACATGGTGTGACTCTTGGACTCTTGACTTGTGGGTCCCTTCCAGCTCAGCATATTCCATGATTCTGTGATTCTATGTTTCTGTGATCTCACCCATGTTGATTGTTTTCTCTGGCATCACAAACTCTTATCCACCCACTCACCACCTTAAGTTATCTTGTTTGCTTCCTTAACTGCTTTTCCTGATTGCCTGAGGAATCTCTACAAATGTTCATGACTCTAATCTCTTTCCTCCTTTTCTACCATAGTCTCACTGAGAAAACATTTTCAGCTAAAGTAGTGAGACCATTTACCTTCTGCATCATTTCAGCCATGACACTTTTTATCCTTCTTATGTCTCATGATTTTTTTTTTTACCCTCATGGGTTTTTCTGATTTCTAACACTTACCATTTACTATGTCACATATTTCAAATTCCTCCTTTTTCCTGTGATGTGAAATTTCTTTTTCTGCTCCTTCATTGGCTCTCTTTATACTTTATTCCATTACAATCCTGAAACATGCTGCATTCTGCTTGGGTTCATATTTTTCTTAAACTTGTTCCTCTTAGTCCACCTTATGGTATTCTTTAAATAAATCGACCAGCCAGTGATTGCTAAATTTTCCATCAGTAGAACAAAGCTGATGAATGATGCTTTCCTCTTCTTGTCTCCCTGAAAAGAATCCAGACCTTTGCACAGGGTGTAACAATCAAATTTTACAGCTTGCATATTCATGTTGTCATATTTTAATTACAGTGTTCAGTTCTCTCTTCTGATTTATCACATTCACTTACAATTAACTTCAAATGGTGTTACAGATTAATTAGGTCAGGAATAATGCCTTCTTTTGTATGTTTTTTTTACTGGTCCAGCATAAAAGGCTGCACTTTTATTTATAAATGTAAAGATAATAGGGTCTGCTACTTTTAGAAATATTTGTGCTTCCCCAACTTATTCTCAGGAATTTTTCAGGAATTTGTATGGGTTTAGGCTCTTTTCCAACAGGAAGTACACGTTTCAGATCATGGATGCTGACTGATCCATGACCACTGGCCTCAGTGACAAAGAGTAGTTCTTGGCACATTTAATTTACTGGCATGAATGAAGTCTCTCTTCATCCTGACTGACTTTTAATTGCTACCTTTGCACAAAAATAGTAATTCCTCTAATAATTGCAATAATTTAAGCTGAGAGAAGATGAAATGGAATTTGTAGTATTATTTTCATAAACTGAGAATTAGTCTGACCATAAGTCATCTTAAATGACAAAGAAGTTTTGATCTGTGTAGCACATGTAGAATGTGTTTTTCAGAGAATGTTGCATTATTATTTCTGCCTATGTATTTGCATGCCTGTCATAAATGGAGGACTGCTGCTAAAATGCCTTTTCTAGCACAGTTTTGACATGTAAGCAAAAGTAATCAGAATTCTGTAGCTGTCCTTGGAGGATATTTAAGCATCACAGGCAGTTGTGAATATAGTTATTCATACTGAATGACAAAGCTATTATTATTCATTCAACAAAGCTCTCAGACCTGTATCACCCTGCTGCCTGGGTTGTAGTTCTTGGACTGTAGCTTTCTCAAAGAGGCACACGAAAGAAACTTGACTATGTGGGTTACAGCTTGTTATGTCTGTTGTCTGCTCTGGAATGTTTCTCTCAGTTTGGTAAAAGATAAGGAAATATCAGAAAGAAAAGATGTGTCAAAAGAAATTATTTGTGTCTTTTACTTTAATACTCTTTTCTTCAGTTCCTTGCCCTAATGTCTTACCTTTTCTCCATAGACAGATGCATTGCCATGTCCATTGCCCTTTTGACACCTCATTTCTCTGTTTATGAAAACCTTTCTCTGTAACTTAGGGTAGGTACTCTTCAGCCTAGTGTTTGATTCTGCAGCGAAGTTATTGGCAATACATCCAGGGCTTTATCATCTTCTTCCTAGCCTTCCTTTGAAAAAGTTGTGTCATCTCTGAGATGCCTAAGGTGCCAGTCTATGCACTTCTACACATCAAGCTCTTTATTTCTCTATTCCTGTTTTTTTTTTTACAGTGTTCTTTTTTATTTAATGTATTTTTCAAGCACTTAAATGCAGTAAAGCAGGTGTAGTTGGACCTTAGCCCTAATGAATCTGCATGATTTTTGCTTTCATAAGTGAACAGTTTGCCTCAAAGGTTTGCCTTCAAATATGCTACAGATATTCTCCTAAAATTCTCCAAAAAACCCAGATCAGATAAACTGAAATGCCTCTACTTCCTGAATAGTTAGGAAAATTTCACACCGTAATTCGAACTCTCAATTTGCATTTCACTGATGGGGTTTTTCTACTGACTAACTGCTGAATGTTATCTTATATCATGGTTTTACATGAGTAGCATTCTTTGAATGCTTGTCCATCTATATATTCACACTCTGTGAGTTTGCGCTGCAAGAATGTTAAAACAACCCAGTGATTCTGTTTAAACTTTTAAACTATATGAAATACTAAAAAATAATGACTAGCACACAGCTTTTGTCCTTACCAATCCAGAAATGTTTAAAACATAAGTTTCGAAAAGGGGAGGGAGAGAAATGTGGGTAGTGAATTTATAAATAAGCGACAAGTGAAAATCTCTAACAAGTAGACTCTCTCAAGTGCAACATCTTCACGGGTGTGTTCTCGTGGTGCATTTTTCTTAACCTTTGTGGTGAAAATTACTTGGAAGTGAATCTTGAAATATTCTTAAAAGAGCAGAACCAGAGAACGATTCCAAGAAATGCATCCTCCAAATGTCCTATTCTGGAGAAGTAATTGATGGAGCTGAATATCCAGTCCCAAGTTCCCACTCTGCCAATCTCAATAATACTGGCAGCCTGAAATTAGCATTATATTAGCTACAGTTAGCATTCTGACAGATTTTTCTTGCTGAAAATCATCACGTATTCTCTTTAACTGGACAATATGTTCCTAGACATATTTGTGTCATTTGATTTTCATAATCTTAACTGAAATAATTATTATTTTGTGCTATCTTACTCATAATTTCATCATCATACATGTTTCTTTCCCATAACTCTTCCATAATAGTGAAAAGTTATGGGAGAGAAGAATCATTATTTTAATTTTAGTAATACAAACTTTCTATAATGTATGTGCTTTTCAACGTAATGATATCTTTCTGCACAAATCAGGGTATTTTATTTGCTCATACTAAAAGATGTATAAACTTTTAAAGTGAGTATTATTATTTTGTATATTGCTATATAAAAGTTGTACACACAGACACAAAGCTCTAATAAAATACTGATAAAATACCATCTTATAAAAAATGCCATGTGGTATAATTATAAGAAAAGTAAACTACAAAAAGGCCCACCTCTGTGTATGAAGTTATAAGAATCTTGAGTTTCCAAGCCAAAGCTATTTCCACCGTTTTCACTAGTATTCTTCATCAATTTAATTGGGTTACCCCAAACTTATACATTAACTGATAAAATGACATCAGATGGATGGAAGGTAAGATGGGCATCTTAACCAATGCTTGAATAAAAATATTAGGAAAATGTTTTGAGTTGTCTTGCAAAATTATGAGAAAACTGCTGGTATGTGTTGGGTTTGGATAGGCTGAAGATAATTGTCTTTACAGCAGTCTGTATATGATGCTGTGTTTTATGTTGGTGACCAAATTAGAGTTAACAACACGGTGAGATTTTAGCTGTTGCTGAACAGTGCTTCCACAATGTGTTCTCACTCTGGTTTCTCACTCTGGCTCTTCAGGGAGCAGTCTGTGGGTGTGGGCAAGAAGCTAGAAGGGGAGACAGCCAGGACATTCATTTTTTAAGACAGCTCTAGGTAGCCACAAGCCATGATGTGTTTTCACTAGCGCAAAGTGGAAGAAGAAAAACAGAGCCTGCTTCCTAGCTCTGCAGGAACAGCAAACAAATTAGGAAGGATGGAATGAAGTACTTAAAAAGGCAAGTAGACACTGACTAGTTGCAATGTATTTTCAAGTTTTAATTTTGACAAAAATCTCAGGTGGAAATGAATGGAAGAATTCAGATATAAATTCTAGATTTTTGTTCAGTGAGATTTATGGTGAGTCCAGCTTGCACTGAATACTTCTGAAGTTGAGAGAAGACAGGGAAAATGCAAAAAGCAGGACAAAGGCTGATGATAATAATTGTAAGTAATATGGGGTTGAAAGGAATTTCTTGCCTAGATAGAAAATAAGTATCCTTAGATTTTATAGCAATGGAAGAAATTAATTACTTAATGAGAGATGAAGAAAGTGAAGAAGAAAAAGAAGATTACTAATATTTTATTCCTAATTTCCTATAAAATTTAGTCATATGTTGTCAGCCTTCTAGTCTGTCCACTAGAGATTTCAAAATCAAAACTAAAATCCAAATCTCAAAGATAATTTTGTAAGTTTTGTGAAAAAAAGTAGCTACATAGTAAAAACTCAGACTACCACTCCTTTTGAAAGGTGGGGGCTGGGTTGTCTGACTGAAAGCTAATCAAATTATACACAGGACCTGGTGATACTCAGAGGAGCAATGTGAAAGGCAGAGAAAGATGCATATGCAACTTAATAGAGCACACTGAACTGGCTGCTCCTCATACCATCAGAGGAGAACATTTAGCCTATTGCCCTGGATGTGGCATCCACCAGCAGCAAAGAAGTAGAATAATTAGGGTTGAAAGGGACTTTTAAAATCACCTTGGCACTGGGTAGGAACAACTGTGGTTCAGCAGAGAGAAAAGAAAACAAGAATCAGTTTTCTGTCTGCACCCCATGCTTTTTCACTTCAGTGTATTCTGCAGTTTTACAAAATCCTTTTTCTAACCCTTGTATGTGGGGAAGCTCTCTGTCATTAGCCTGTACATTTGAATGGTAACAAACTCCAAATGGAACAAACAGATGAGTACGATAAGAGGTGTGAATACCAGCAATGAGAGAGAGAAAGAATGAGTTTGAGACAACATGGTCTGAAGGACCCTTGGGTCTGCCTGTTGAAAAGAAGATAGATGAGGATCTGGGAACCCCATTTTGACTATCATAGGCTATATGATGAACCTGTATATGACCATAGAGGTTGGAGAGCCTGTAATGTGTGTGAGTGCATGCAGGACTGCTTTCAGTCTTGTATGACAAGCTAATGAGTAGGGAGAGAGGTCAGAGTGCCAGCCTCCAGTGTAGGACCACAAGCCAGAGAGCTGAGAGTCAAGAGGCTGAGCAACTGAAGGGGATCAGCATCTAGGGGCCAACTAAGAGGCAATCCTGTGCTACATCTGTGTGTCAAACTTCAGTCCTGGTCAGATGGAGACAAAAGAGAAAATTGGACTCCCTGTGCTGTTCACAATTACATGAAAGCTGTTTGTGTTGATGTGGGCCACATCACTTCTCACTGTGCAATCTGTGTGCTTGGCCACGTGCGTATTGTTTGCACTCTGTGTGTGTGTACCTGAGCACCTCTTGGCAACACACAACTTACCACACTTCTCCTGGCTGGACAGGGAGATGTAGAGCACCGGGAGCCTTGTTTCTGTGGGAATGGAACAAGAGAAGTTCTGAAGTCTGTCAGTGTCACCTACCTCTGTCTGCAGTGTTGCACAGCTCGGGTAGCAGCTGCTGCCTGGCTCAGCCCCAAATGCAGGGGGACCTTGCATCTTTCCAACTCAGTGAGTCAAAGAGATTAAGTGCATAATCAATGATAAAACTTTTTAGTAAGTTAGGACATAATGCTCTGCCTTACTTGGGGCAGCTGTTTGTTTAGAGTTTCTTTGTGTTTTGTTTTTTGTGTATGTGTTGTTTGTTTGTTGGGCTTTTTTTATAAACAGAAGGATAGTATCATGTCTGAACAATACAAAGTATTTAACTGCTATTTCATGACTTGTATTAGAATCACAGGATCTTTTGGCTGAATGCAGCTTTTCTTGTTGTGTTGCTTTTATTGTATTTGGAGATCTGGAGATTTGGAGATACTGTATTTAACCTTCAGCTAAGTTTAAAATTCTGTATGCCTTGGAACTTTTTACCAAGATAGGATGCTACCAGCTTTGGACTTCTGCTGTTTTCTGAAGTCAGTATTTGTGTTTGATATTTTACAGAGGTTTTTTTTTTGTAGGCTTATTTAGAACAAGTTAATATAATTTTCCCATAAAGGATACTGCAAAATGTTACTAATTGATGTGACATGTTTTAGACTCTTGATTCTTTTTTAGAAGTGGTCATGATATTCAAAAATTTGGTTTTTGCTCAGTTGTGGGTTTTAACATCCTAAATGATTAGAGATAAAACAATCAAAACTGTAAAATCAGACTTTGTTAGACAACTCCATTAAGAATAAGCTCTCTTCATGGAAATATTATATTGAAGCTTATTTAATTTGAACAGTGTAAAGAGTTGAGAAATGTATCTTTTAATCCACAAAATGTAATACTGTATAAAGATTAAGTTTCAGAAGTGTGCTGTAACTATAATGCAATGTTTTGTTAGAACTTGTTTTCAGAAGATTTTAATTTGAAAGGCATCAACATTTCTTAAACTTGGATGCATAAAACTAGTCTCTCAAGTGTGTGTTAGATACACATAGCTTTACTAAGAAAACTAATTAATGCTTAAATCTTCATATTGTGCATCAATTATGTTTGAAGATAAATTACCCATTTGAAGCTAGTAGCTAAGAAACATTTAGATGCTATGCTGGATCACTCAGTATGTCAGCATCTTCTGAGAACAGACTCTTGAGACAAATCCAATTGTAGCTATAACCATATAACCAGTCTGCAGCACATATCCTTCCCCAGAAAACCTCTTAGAGTTCCTTCACAGGCATTACACATTTTCTAAAAGTGAGAGAAAAAATAATATTCCAAATAGCAAACAAAAGTTTTGCAAACAAACAAACAAATAAACAAACACATATATATACAGCAAGAGACAGGATTTGTTCATGAGATGGCAAAGAAAAACTTAAAAAAAGCTTGTGGATTTTTTTTAACTTAGTGGATTTAACCAGTTTTATCTAAACATATTTACATATTATATGTGTGGACTGGTTGGGGTGGTTGTCTCTGAAATTTTATTTTACAACCAGAATGTACTTTGTTCTCCTTGCATTCTTTGTCATTTCTAATATATTTGGCAATTCTTGAAATATCTGATGCCGCAAATATGACCTGTCATTTCAACAGATGGACAGATTGAATCTGTCTGACTGGTAGAATTTGCAGTAAATTCACTGCAGCACAAGTGAAGCCATGAAAAATTTTATTGTCTTAAATAGCTGAATGTAAGTCATTGCTTTTCATCAAAATACTATCTGGCATTTAAGTACAAAAGAGGAAAGTTTATTTGTAAACAGTCTGCACAGTAGATTCAGTTAGAATATTTACATTACTATAAATCGATTTTTAAGTATACAAATGAGAGCAGAAGTATTTTCAATCAAAACTGAGCTTTAAAAATGTTTGACTATACCTGTAGTCTTGAGAAAAATGTGTTAACTAATCCACTGCACAGAAAAATAAAGATTTTAGGAAGTTAAAAGACCAATTTTTTTTCCTTGGTTCCACTTATTTTGAATATAGAATGCTGCTATTTCTAATAAGAATAATCAGAGACCCTTACAACAGAATCTTTTACACAAAATTGAAATGCACCAGTGTATTCAGCAAAGGTTTAGTAGTTTGTCAAACACAACATTTTAGGTATATAATTGTCCTTTTCTGTCGCTATCTTATCTAAAACATGCTAAAATCATATTTTTTACACTAACATAGAATAAAGTATAACTGTTTTTTTTCTGAGCTATATTACAAGAATTGGTTGTTTTATGTAGATAGACATTTCTTTCTTCTTGGTATTGAATTTTATTGTGCTTTGTAGCTTGCCACTCTTTGACTGAGCACCTTTTCCTTGTGAGGGCAAACATGTTTCAGTGCCTGTTTTGCTTTGTTTAACCTAATAGTTAACTTTATTCCTATGCCTATATGAATACTTACTGTAACAAAAATCATTTTAATAGTCCTGTGAAGCAGACCACATAAACCAAGAACACTTATTTTCAGCTAAGGCATGTGCTAATTTTTTATTAAGAGATACATTAAATATTGATACATCCAACCTCTGATTGAACCTTCAGAGTTGTCACATATAGGGGTAGCTGAAGATTTATTATACAATATAAAATTAGGAGTATACAGTAAGTTTCATTATAAATGACCTTTGCAGAATGGAGATTGCTACAGAGACTAGGTTCTTTCATTGCACAACAGTAAAGGGATTCATAAAAGCAAATACGAAAACAAAGAAGTTGGAAATCCTAAAATGAAAAATATTCTCAAAGAAAATACAAAATTGTTTCCTAATGAGAAAACATGATCTAGAAAGTCTGACTTCGAGTGATGGAAAAATAAAACTATGGTAGATAATAGACAAACACATTTTAGTAACACTTTTTTGACATGTTACAGGTAGGAATACTACAAAATTATGAGATGATAACTCTTAGCAACGTAGATATTTATAATATATCAAGAAATGCTTGTAAAGGTTTATTAAAAAGCTCACTACAAAAAGATTTCTCTTGTGTATATAATGTGTAAATTAATGGAACAGTAAGGTACCTTGGTAGAAGTAAACATATATTAAGTAGTAAGGAGTGATATATAATGATGGAAAGGTTAACCTATTTATAGCATGTTTAGAACATTACTTATTCTTATTTTTGTCTTTTCTGTTGATCTAAATACACAGCTGAAAGACCAAAAGACAATTGTTCATCAGCACAGGCAGCCTTCAGCAATCAGAAGAAGCTCACTGGTGTAATGCCTTTCTCACTTTTAAATCTGATTTCACAGAAATTGAAAGGAACGTGCGTCAAAAATTCAATGCAGCTCACCCAAAGGATAGGAGTGACAAAAGATCTCACAACAAAGCTTTCAAATGCAACATGCAAAGTATTTTGATTTTATTTATTGTTGATGGTGGAATATGCATTAATTACACTAGAGTATATTTATATCTGGTGGGAAAAAAAAATCTATAAGCAAAACCACAACTTTTTTTTCCTGATAAGTTCACTATAAAAATTTCATATTACTTTTATGAACTATTGCTTAGAATTATAAAGGAAGAGATAGCATTGTGTAGCTTGTGTTTATACTGAGTAAAATTAATTGACTTGGTTGTAGACTTTGTTTACTTTTGAAGCACAGAAAATGTGGCAGACTGTGAGAATGGTGTGATTCTCTCCTTTTAAAATCAAACTTGTTTTAAATAGATCAACAAAGTTACCAGAATTTTATTACAATATATTTAGAATAATTTATTTATACCAGAGTATATACCATTAAAAAAACAATTAAAACTGTTAAACTGAGACTATTTTACAAAATAGAGTTGGTATAGGTTCCTTTCCTTCTGTAAATTGGTAATTTTGGAGGCATTCATAATGACTTCACAGTAATGTATCACAGTGATGTATCACTGGAATTGTGGATGGTGTTGTCGACAGTCTTCGACAATCTTATGCCCAAGACTTCCACCATAGCATGACAAGATAGTGGCAGATTTTCTAGATAATGCTCATTATATGTAGTGCAATATAATGCACTACTGCTACCTGTTGTTAAGGCTTAGAAGCTTCTCTAGAAGGTTGTAATTTCTTTTATTTCATAAAAAATAAAAAAAGACAACTAGAAAGATGGAATAAATGTTCTAAACACTAAAGAAAACCTAATAATTTTTATCTGGGTACCAATATCAAAAGAAACTAGAAAATTAAGAAAAAAAATAGTTTTAATAAATAAAACCCATAGAGCATAAGATAATTGACTTGATGAACACTTGTCTTCAGTACCTGTTATATGCATAGACTGCACCAGCCAAGGTTATCAACTTCTGAGTAACTGCTTCACGCAGGAAACAGCGAAAAGGAAGCCACCTGAGTGCACACCTCTTCAGGATGATTTTTAGATTGTTTTTTTCTGCATAGAGTGTCTATGTAGTATAATTTAGATAATAATATCTCAAAATTTTCAATTGATGTAAATAATGATAATTGCAGAAAGTCTAAATTCATTAACTGCAGTTTTCAACTGGTCACTTCAAAACTTAAACTTTTTTGCAGCTGATGAAAATATTATGATTTGGGGGTGTTTTTTTGTTTTTTTTTTTTTTTGTTTTGTTTTCTAATATATTTGGAACATTTCTACAGTGTTGCAATATGAGAGCTTCGGCTACACATAAGCATCTGGAGCAACAGCTTCTGGTCTTCCAGCTGGGCTCTAGACACACATTGAGAGAAACTGAATGAATGGCTTAACTGAATTAATGGCAGCACTGTCAACAGTATGCCCTAGTTTACATTTGGAACAGAGCAGCCATTTAAATTATTTCTAAATGTACAGCTGTATTAATAAGAAGAGGTTACACCTCTTGGATATATGAGGAGCATCTACTGTTTTGTTTCTCTCAGACAAATATATTTTACTCTATGGTCACTCAAATATTTAAGTGGCACCAAAACATTATTTCCCATTTTAAGATATCAGGATCAACAGATCAGGTTAAAAGAAGAAATAAGAGATACTAGCTGAGTCAACTCTGCCTTATAAGTAAGAGTTTAGTGTCATGAATTGCTCTTTCCTTCAATATCCTGCCATTGTCAAGTGGTGTTTTTTCCTCAGATTTTTTGCGTTTTTTGTATGGTCTGAGTAGCGACAGCCAAGGAGAGTGCTGTTAAACAATCCTTTCAAATTATGATGCAAGAGTCACAGAATGGGTAAGGTTGTAAAGGACCACAGTGAACCCACTGCTCAAGCCCAGCCTCCCTGCTCAAGCATGATCATCCCAGAGCAAATGGCACAAGTATGTGTCTAGATGGCTCTTGAATATCTCTAGTGTGGGAGACTCCACACTCTCCAGAGACAATTTGTTTCACTGAATGATCACCTGCACAGGAAAGAAGTTCTTCCTCATATTCTGGTGAAAATACTGTGCCTCTGTTTCTGCCACTGCCTCTTGTCCTATTGCCTTGAATCACTAAGCAGAGTTTGGCTCCATCTTCTTGGCATCCCCACATTAGATACTTATAGATATTGATGAAGTCCCCTCTCAGTTGTCTTCTTTTGATTGTTTTGTACATTTTATTGCTAAATGAAACGTATATGTAATATCCTACAGGATATTACCAAATTCATTCATGTTATCAAATTCACTCACTCCACTATGGACCTAACAGATTGTCAGTCAAGGTCAAGATACGTATATAAATATTTTTGCTTTTCTGCATCCTCATCAAGAAGCAAATGGCTGCTATAATTCCTAGCTTTTATATAGTCTTTCTCCTCTGTCAGGTTTTTTTTTTTTTTTTCAATCCATGCTCCCACACCCTTTTAAAATCTTTCATCATAAACATTATGGCTATTACGTATTGCAGACAAAATGGATGTATGTGAAGAATGATACTAGAAATGCCCATACCTCTTTAATACTGCATTGGTTATTTGACTTTTCGATTTATTCTTTTTGGACTCTTTGCTTTAGAAGGAAGAAGAGAATGATGGAGGCCTGTCTCAGTTTCAGTCAGCTAATTTAGTAACTATGAGGAAGAGAAGCCTATAATTCTAAAGTTTTCCTTTTTCTTTCAGGTTTTTCCTTTCCTTTTGAAGTGTTAAAATTCTTTGGGAAAATTGTGACAAAATTTCCTCAATGGCAGCTATAATCCCTCAACACCAAGATTCTGGAAACACTCCTTCTGGATTTGGGATTTAGGAAGATTAGACTTCTTTTATTTTTTGTAACTATTTCAGAATCTTTGAAAAAGGATGAGAGATTAGAATTTAAGCTACCTCATTATGGCATCCCACAGTCTTTTTTTACTTTTTAAGAAAGTTATACAGCAAGTCACCCTTTATTTCTCTCATCTGTTTTGATTTGGGCTGTTATATTTTTGAGAAAAGTGACCGTTGTCATTTACAGAGATTTTAATTAGCTGTCCTCAAATGTACTTCAACAGTTAATAATCTCTTGAAGGAGTCTGTTCTAATTGATTTATGTATGCATGTATTTTGTAAAACTCTTGGGTTTTATTGTTTTGGGTTTTTTTGTGAGAAATAACATTTTGAGTACATTGATTCATTAAATAGAGAGGAAGCTGCTGCAGCAGGTGTCCCCAGATCTAGGAAGCAACAAGACTGAGCACATATTTGCAAAAGACACCTGAGCACACGGACACACTGTGCATACACATGTAGAAGTGGCTGGCAACACAGATCAATGAAGGCAGAAAACACTGTGCTCACTCAAACACAAATAGCACTAAGTACGCTATCCTGTTTTTCTCTCTGACTGGCCAGGATCAAAGGCAATTAGTGACAAATATATATATACAGTCTGTATCATTCCAGTAATAGGATCTTACACATTGCTTGTGCAATCAGGGTATGGGTGGAAATGTGCTCTATCATACAATCTTATACAACTCTCGTCATTTTTACAAAATATTAATAAATTATGTGTTAATTCCTTGCTCTTGCTTAAAAAAAGGATATACAATGTGGAATATGAGTTCCTGTAAGATACAACACTTCTTTCAGTGCTGCACTTATTGTGCTGGTTAGTTTTGCTGTTTGCTTAATTTTAGAAAGAGGAGTTGATGAGGTCTGGACTTCAAAAGGAGTTTTTTATCTGTTAGTCAGGTTAAGGATTTCAACATTCTTGAGCTCTTTTGGAAAGTCCAATCTGCAATTTGAGATTTCCAGGGGCATATATTTTGCACAGATCACCTTAGTATTATTATTTCTGTGTTGATTTCTGATGGGATCTTTAATAGTCCAAGTTTATGCATGGACTTTGTATTATTAGTTTTTTTTCCAATATCTCTCTTTTCAGAAAGCATATCAGTCTCTGAAGAAAGCACAGTTTCTGTTGACACATCATTCTCTTGGTAAATATTTAAATTTTGAATCTGTACTCTCATAGAGAATGGAAATTTGTAGAATTAATTTCATGATGTGTCCTTTCCTAATTCCTGGAAGAATCTGTTTTATTTGTTGTCTAGCCATCCCAGCAAAATAGCCCCCATTCTTCTTAGGACCAATAGTCTATATATCTTTACTATTTCATGTTCATCTTTGCTTTGGTTGTCTCCAAGTATGATTACAGTCAGTGTGCTTTTTTGCCTAGTAGCAGATCACTATTTTCCACACTGCTGGATTTCTCAGCTGTGATGATGAAACCAGCTCAATGTTTACAAGACATTCTCCTTCACTTACTGTAGCTTCCTAGAAAAGTGATGTCTTGAGTGTACCTAGTGGAATGACAAGTTTATTTGGAAGAGAACTTCCTACTGAATATTGAGAATCTCAATATTTTAGAGCCCTACTTTTGCATTTCAGGCAAAATATTCTAATTTCATATCCAAAATTGTCACATACAATCAATGATAGCTAACTAAGTAACACTTTACAAAATCACTGCTGGTGTAGAGTTCATTAACGAACTGACAGTGGGAGTTCTGCTCCTTAGTGTTTTTTGGTGATCATATAGATCTACTTGCTTCCCAGCATGAAGAGAAGGCATTAGTTGTGCTTCCATTTGCATGAGCATATGGACTTTTTTGGGAGGACATCCCTCATTCCATCATCATATCTGTATATGTATTTGTATTAAGATAGTGATTCTGGTTAAGACAGAAAAGTATTCTGACAGCTTTGCTGTGGCTGACATAGCAAAACACCCTGTAATTGCAGTTGTGGTTTGGTTTCAGCTCTGCATCAAAGCCTTCCAGCATTTCTATGATTTTATTTCTGTGGCTGAAGTAAAACTGAAACAATGACAAATCATACTAAACAAAAAACCTAGGCTTTACTCCTGCAAGCACCGCAGTGAAAAACTTCTCAGATCTTTAGTG